>NC_058134.1:200295201-200305376 GCF_016433145.1 Gracilinanus agilis | reverse complement strand
CTTTCTTTCTCTAGAATCAAGACTGACCCGAGTTCAAATCTTTCCTCAGGCACTTAGCTGTGTGATGCTGGAAAAATCACTTAATTTCTCTGTCCCAGTTTCCTCATATGTAACATCCCTATATTAATAATAACACCTACTCACTTAGTCTCTGCCTACCTCAGTTTCCTCTCCTCTAAAATGGAGTTAATACCTAGTTCTTGGTATTGTAGTGAGGATCAAATCTTTAAAAAAAGAGGCAGTTGTAGCTCAGTGGTTAAGAGCATGGGTTTGGAGTCCAGAAGACCCAAGTTCAAAACTACTCTCAGATACTTCCTAGCTGTGGAACCTTGGGCAAGTCACTTAACTTTGGTATACCTAGGCAATATCTAGGTTGTTCAGTGGATAGTGTTGGGACTGGAGTTAGGAAAACCCTAGTTCAATCTAGCCTCAGACACTTCAGAGTTGTGTGACCCTGGGCAAGCCACTTAACCTCCATTTGCCTAGCCCTTACAGCTCTTTCGCCTTGGAACCAATACAGAGTATAACTTCTAAGATGGAAAGTAAGGGATTAAAAAAAAAAAAGACTTTGCGCGTTTTTATGAATGTTGTTATATATTGTATTATTATTGCTCGTAAGCCCCTCAAAGGCAAGGAATGCATATCATTTTTATCTGTGTATTTATGGGTCCCAATTCCACATTGAGCAATCAGAGGTCCTTGATAAGGTTTGTAGAAAATGAAAATGTTTTTTGCCTTACAGGGCAAAGTCCATCTCTATGGGTAGCATTGCTAGAGAATACAAATGTCAGAGGCTGCATCATTGCAAGAGAATACAAATGTCAGAGGCTGCATCAAGGGGACACGACATTTTACCAAAATGGTATTCTCCATTCAAATGAAAACTTACATATAAATTAATGTCTTCCATTTCTTCTCTAAATGCAATTTAATTCAGAACCGAACTGGAAGATATTCGGGCACCAAGACCAAAATATGTCCGGAATCTTTTAAGACAATGCTTTGATCTCCCCTTGTCCCATTTCCCATACCCTCCAGTCCCTCCAAGCCCCAGGTCGGACAGAACGCCTTCCCCAAATCTGGGGGGGTCAGTTTCTGCTTCCTCATTCAACCTGTAGCTTCTGATTGGAGGAAAGTGGAGCCTCTCTTCCCCTTTCCTTAGCAGCCCGGACCTCCTACCTTCCCCCCAGTGCTCAGGACCTGCCAGGGCCAGGTCTCCTGGGTCCCAAACAAGGAGTTCTTTATCATGCCCAACATCACGCCGCTGTGCTGTCTCCGCCACTGCCCGGGGTGCCACTGAGGACGCTGGCACAAGAAGAGCCTGTTTCTGTACTCCGGTCACGTGATATTCTGTCCCCTTTTCCCCTGGAGCCCGGACTCAGCAGGAGGAGCTCTAGAAACCTCAGGGAGCTGGGGTGGAGCAACCAAATCGAGTGATTCGGTAGGAGGGACTACTTTAATTAACTCAGTTCTAGATGGACTCCGCTACTGCTTTGGGTTCTGGAGAAAGAGGAAGAATAATTTGCGAGGGGGTGGGACTGGGCTCCTGTAGGAAGAATGTCAGAAATTTTCCTCGTCGGGGTCAGTCTTCTGCTTTTGGTCTTAGAAAGGAGTTAGAAATTTTCCCTTCCTAGTAATTTCCTGGGTTTTGGTAGGCATAGAAACAGATCCGTCTCTCTATCTTGCAAAGAAAGGGGAGATCATTTTGAGCCTAAAATAGTGTCTCCCATTCAGATTCTTTCTGTCCCCATCTCTTCACCCTCACACCTCCTCAGGTTTACTCTTGCATATTGGTCTGGATCGGAGCAAAATATTTCACTGCTTCAAAAGATTCCCTCAAGTTATCGCCCAGTACCTTTCCTCCTTTTCTTAACCAAAAAGTCCTAGAAAACCCTTTCGCTGCTACCTGCTCTGCTTCTACTCAGACTTCAACCCTTTGCAGTCTGGTTTCCAACATTTTATGACTAAAACTTTTCCTCCAAAAGTTACCAGTGATACTGTGTTGACAAATCAAAGATCCAATCCCCTCCTCCCCTCCAGCCAATCCGCTCCCTTACGGACCCATCTATCTTTGTTGTTCACTTCTGCGTTGCCTTACCACTCACTACTCTCTGGGCACTCCTTTTACCTATTTAATTGCTTCTCAATCTGTTTTGCTGGTTCATTTTATAAACCATGCCCTGTAACTGTAGGTGTTCCCTAAGGCTCTGTCCTAGCCTCCACCCCAACCTTTCTCTCTATTTCTCTGTCTCTGTTTATCTGTCTGTCTGTCTCTTTTTCTCTGTCTTTGTCCCAATTTCTATAGGTTTGATTCTCCTTATGCAGTCTCTTGCTGAGCTTCAATCCCATCACCAGTTTTTTTTTTTTTTTTTTTTTTTTTTTTTACAGTACATTTCAATATGGGCAAAATGGAAGCCATTATTTTTGTCCTCTTCCAAACTTCCTTACTTCAATGGGAAGGCACCATCATTCTTAATCTCCCAGATTGCTACCTTGGCATTACCTTGTTTTCTTGATATCTCATTCTTCTTCATTTTACACATCCATCACTTGCCAAATCTTGCAATTTCTACCTAAGCCCCATCTCTCACATTCTACCCCTTCTCTATACTCACACAACTTCCACCCAAGCCCCTCATCCCCTCTCACCTAGATAATGGCAATAGACTCCTATTTGGGCTTCTTCCCTCAAATGTCTCCCTCCTGAAGTTCATCCTCCACCCTCCTGTTTGAGTGACTTTCCTTAAGTGCACATTTGGCCATGTCATCTCCTTGCCCAATAAACTTGAAATAAAACTTCAAATAGTAACTTCTCCTTTGAGCTTTCAAATCCCTTTACAAACTTCTCCTAACCCTACTTGCCACTTTTATTGGACTTAGATCTCCCTCCCACACTCTGCTCCTGCCCCCACTTTCCCCTCAGCTATTTTCATGTAACTCTCCAACTCCTATGAGTCCCTGTGCCTTTGCACTGATTGTCCCCCATGGGATGCTGGAATGTACAACCTCCTTACATCTGCCTCATAGCATCCCTCTCTGTGTGACAGCTCAAAACACTGCCTTTGATATGAAGCTTTTCTTGATCTTCCCAATTATTAGTGACCTCTCTCAAACTATTTTGTATTTAACAACATTGTGTTTTATTGATATTTATTCTCCTTAGATTTATTCTGCATACACTTAAGTATGTCTTTGTTTCCTCCATTATAATGCAAGCTCTTTGAGAATAAAGATTATTTAATTTATTGCATTTTTATCCCCATGGCTTATCACATAGTAGGTACATAATAAATGCTTGTTGGTTGATTGACTGATGGATTTGCAATCTCATCTAAAAAGTTACTCACTCTGGGGGGCAGCTGGGTAGCTCAGTGGATTGAGAACCAGGCCTAAAGACGGGAGGTCCTAGGTTCAAATCTGACCTCAGACACTTCTCAGTTGTGTGACCCTGGGCAAGTCACTTGACCCCCATTGCCTACCCTTACCATTCTTCTGCCTTACAGCCAATACACAGTATTGACTCCAAGACAGAAGGTAAGGGTTTAAAAAAATAAATAAAAAGTTACTTACCCCATTGAGTCAGAGCCACAACACAACTATGAGGACCCATTCTGTGGAAGAGATAAACCTGTATTATGGAACAGTTTCATCCTCCTTGATTTTACCATGCTAAAATCAAGCTTGTGAATGAAGATATCACATTCATTTCATTCTGTTCATTATAATTACAAGCTAGACCCTTGTGAATTTTCTGAAGCTGACCAGAAATATGTGAAAAGAGCACTAGATATAGAGGAGGAAAGCATGGGTTTGATACCTTAACGTTCCCGTTCCTTTCCCTATAGTAGCTAGGTGTTGGGGTGCTATACCTCATAAAAAGGCAATTTCCAGTTGCCACTCTTAAATACAACCCTCCAAGAGATAAGATGCGATTTCAGTGAAGGGTGAAGAAAGAAGGCCTTTCATTACCTTCAACATAAAGCTAGTAGGAACCTCAGCTACCCTCATGGAGTATGGATTAGCTGGGTTTATATGGGGGAGCCCTTTTACATTTGTTTTCCTACAGTATTTACTTTGTGAACATTAAAAAGACCTGGAAGGCTATGAACATGGTGGCAAGAACAGCCACTGCTGGAATTCCTAGGGTTTTAGCAGCAATAGCAGAAGGACTGGGCTTGTAACAGAGAGAAAGCAATGGCATCCATGAGAAAATGAAAGGACCTGAGAGGATTAGGAAAGAAAGTGGTTAATTGTGGGAATTGAACAAACCACTCTAACTCCTTCTTCTGACTCTGTTTTGGAGCTAGCTTAGTTCCCTTTCTATCCATTTATAGGTTTAGTCTAAACTCTGTCTTATGAGAAAAGTTTGTTTAATTGTGGGAATTGGGAGAAAACCTTATTGAATTATTTGAACATAGCCCAGTGTGACTGGGAAATTGGACCACTTGTATTTGTTGCTTAGAGATCCTTAACCAAGGACCCAGGATGCACTGACCTGAAACACAATCAGATTCTAAGATTGATGTAAAGAGTTTTCTTATAATTGTACATCTCAAGAAACCTATATGTCATATCAGAAAACTATTCTGACGAATCATTCCTTTGATTGCATACAGATACTTGGGAGTAGTGAGACAGCTCTTTCCCTGAATTCAGGTGATTGCCTTTGTTTGCTCTTCCACCTCCCAACTTGGAAAGTCCCTAATCTTTCATCCAATTAGACTTAATGTTGTATTGTTTCCTTTCAGTTAATTGGTCTTACTTGATAATGTTTTTACTATAAAAAGGTTATTCTTCCCCTGTATTTCAGTCCTAAACTGAGGGAGGGGCTTGGTCCCAATTTGGGCAATTGGCATGCATTGCTTAATAAACTGAGATGCTCAGATCACACTTTCCTTTCCTCAGTCATTTCATCTTTTGCTAGTTGCTGTAATGGTGGGTACCAGGGATGCTAACAATTATTATTTGTGGGTCCTCACTGGGTTAAAGGAGAGACAGGAATGACAGGTAGATAGGACCAACCAGGATAAGGAGACCAGGGTTTACTGCCAAGCTGTTAACTGTCACAGGAATGGCAGTTGGCCCAACAGTCACTCAGCCCACCTAGGCCAGGGCCTATGGAACCAGCAGGCAGAAGGTAAAAGTTTATAAGAGTTTAATTGAGGGAAATAATAATAAAGTATGGGAATAAGGGATTCTATACTTACAACCTAAGGGCAAACCACAGGGGCAAGGAAAGGACTTGACTACACTATTCTATTGACCTAAGCCAGGCAGGGACCAAAGGAAGCAGTACTGAAGTCACAGGGAAAGCTCCTCCAAACCTGGTTCCAGCCAGGTTTGGTCAGCTCAGCTACAGGGCCTGAGGATGGCTTTCAATTGGGGTCTCACGGTAAATTCAAGGATGGTCACAGGATGCCAAGAGCCAACTCCACTAGGACAGGTGATCCAAGGCACCCAGTTAGGGAGAGTAAGTCTGCAGAGCTGTCCACCAGATCACAAACCACTTCCCACTTGGTGCTGCTCTGCAGGTCTGTTGTCCACTGCTGAAAGCCTCCACCTCTATCAGGATCCCAGGGAATCTGGATGCAGTTTTCCCCTAACTCTGAGATCTCCCAAGGTTAGCAACAGTTATGTTCCCAACCACTATGGAGTCTCTCTCAGAGTTCAAGCCCCACTTCCTGCTCCTTCATTCCATCTTGGAATCCTCCAGCCCCTCCTGCTAGGTCCAACACTAATACTAAATTAATCTTCCTCACAACATTACACATCAGAGAGCGTTCACCAGAATTAATATCAAGCTTGGCTCTTTGATAGGCCAGTGTCCAGAGCAAAGAGAAAATTCAGAAGAACATCATCTAGTAGAGCAAACTTTTGTAAAGAAAGAGCCAACCAGTCCTCACCAACTACCAACCTTTACATCCAGGGTAAGCAAGCTATCTGAGGTGGAAGAGCAAGACACAGAGAAAAAAAGGAGGTATTATGTGTCAGGTGAGTCAAACTACCACAACTACTTCAAATACCACCTTCCCTTAGAATAATATGGAGCAGCTAGGTCACTCAGTAGAAAAAAAACAAGACTTGGAGAAAGAAGGTCCTGGGTTCAAATTTGACCTCAGATACTTCCTAACTGTGTGACCCTAGGCAAGTCATTGCCTAGCCCATACCATTCGTATGCCTTAGAACAAATATTGGTTCTAAGACAGAAGGTAAGGGTTAAAAAAGAAAAGAACTGAATAGAAAAATCTTAGGGCTCTGAAACAAAGAGTTTGGAGAATAGCAATATTCCCCTCCCCCAGATTATCAATTCTTCTTCCAGCCTACTCTCTCTAGCTTTGGAACAAAGCAACAGCTTTTGTGGATGTGGGATCTGGCAAATGCTTCTGCAAATCTCTGCTTCCTCAGCAACCACTGTGACTGGAAACCCAGAAATGATTCCATCCCCCAAAGTCTCTGACACTATTAAATGCCTAAATATCAAAATAGATATGGTTTAGATATCAGTGATAATGACATTAAAGAATAAATATAACCTAAGGACCATGTAGTATTTCCATTTGAGTCACAGCTTGAACCTCTCATATGTGTTGTCTCCCCCATTTGAAAAAGAGACTATCTTGGTGTTCTATTTCTATTCCCAACACAAAGTACTTTGCGCATAGTAAGCATTTAATAAATAATTTTTCATCCTTTCAATCAAAACTGTTTCATCAATCAATCAATAAACATTTATTAAATTTCTACTATGTACCAAGCACTATGCTAAGTGCTGGAGATTCAAAAAGAGGCAAAAGAAAGTCACTGGTCTCTAAGGGCTTATCATTTATTAGGAGAGAACAACATTCAAATATATACACTCTGTATACAGGATAAATAGTGAATAATTAACAGAGGGAAGGCACTAGAATTAAGATGGGTTAGGGGAGGTTTCCTAGAGAAGGTGGAATTTTAGTTGGGCCTTAAAAGAAGCCAGGAAGATCAGTCATCAGTAAGGGAGAAGGAGAATATTGCAGGGATGGGAGTCAGAGGAAATTCCCAGAGTCAAGAAATAGAGTATCTTGTTGGTGGAAGAGCCAGTAAGTAGTCTGGTGTCACTGGATCACAAAGCACACAGCAGGGATTAAGATGTAAGAAGCTTGGAAAGATGAAGGGGAAGGTTATGAAGGGCTTTGAAAGCCAAACAGCATTTTGCATTTGATCCTGCAAGCAATAGGGAATCACTCATGTTTATTGAATGGGGATGGGGGTTGCATGATTGGACTTGTGCCTTAGGAAAATCACTTTCCTGACTGGAGGAAGGATTAGAGTAGAGAGGCAGGCAAATAGCAGCATACTGTTGAAATAGTCCATGTTTGAGTTGGATCAAATGCCTTCATTGTCACAGAGAAGGAGCCATACTCAAGAGATTTCCCAAGGAGACTTGAATATTAGACACACAGCTGACTTTGCCAGTAGTAATAAATCATTTAATTATATTCTAATCATTATGCAATGCATACTATGATTTGTTTATATTAAGTATTTCCATTCCTTTATGGGAATGAACAAATTGTCCCATATCTGTGGCTCTAAGAAACTGTAGCATGGGCAGCAATCCCACTTGGTAAAACTGTCTAAGAAGATGGGCTAAACAAGGTTGAGGGTAACTAATGCCTCAAACCTGTATGTGAGTTGGAAGGATGTCTACCCTAAGTGTATAAAGATCTTCCCCAATGGAATAAGCAGAGAACAATTTGTTTCAGAGGTTACAAAGCAGGTATTATGGAGTACTCAGAGCTTGGTTGGACATCAAAGATGCCTAGGTCATCCACTGCATCCTGGGCCCTCACCAATCATCCTAAGTTTTGTCTTGCCACTGGTCTTCCATGACCCTGAAAGAGACAGTAAGGCCCAGGATTTTTTGTAACTCTTCTCACTTAAATCCAACTCACATGCAACTGAAGACATCACCCTGTGGTGTCATTGGTCCTCTTTGAAACAAAGGGCGAACAATAATATAATGTATTCATATCTGTATCTTACACACTGCTATATATTTGCTTTTGGGAGGAACCACATAGCTTTTAGATCTGTAATTGTTACAATAATTAGCCACTTTTATGGGGAGCGTGGGTGAGGGTGATTATCCTATGCATGTGAGAAAGAGAACCTAACTCCTTGAGGAGAGGTAAGACTTCCCCCAGAGTTCAATCCAATATAGGACTTCATGGCTGGGGACTGGAGAGGGAGAGAGCTGGTTCTGCCAAACAACTACCAATCTGATATTCCTCAAATCTGACCATGTCATTCTTTTTCTCAAAAAGTTCCAGTGGTTCCCTCTTGCTTCTAGCATAGAATAAAACTTCTTTAGCGTTGAAAGCCACTGACAATCTGGCTCCAAACTATCTTTCTTTTTTGTTCACCTCTATTTTCTTTTCTATTATGAGACTTAATCATCAAAATACATTAATATGTCAATATGCCAAAAAAAGAGAGGAGGAAGAGAATTTTATAAGAGATTATGGCCTTTTGTAATATACTGTTTATTTTAGGCAAATATAAAATTTTTTTATGACAGTAATAAAATTGCTTTGTTTATGTACCCATCTCAAATTCTTTTTTTTTCTTCCCTTGTTAAACTCGCTTTCTGTATGGCTTTGTCTCCTCATGAGCCTTTCCTACCTCAGGATGAGCTTCTTTCCTGGGCCTACTTTCCTGATTCATGCATCCCTGGCAGGGCTATTCAAATCTTGAGGAGCCCTAACAACACCCATTCCATCCCGTGCTCAATTTAGTTTCAGCTTTCCTTCCTCACTAGGCTAAATGAAAACATATTTATTAAAATCAGAGGAGAAGGTAAAAATTAAAAGACTCTACTAATCATCTCCTGAAAGAAATCTAAAAGAGAAAATACTCAGGAATTTTATGGTCTAAATCTAAAACTTTCAAGTTAAAGGAAAAACACCACAATCAGCCAAAAAAAAAAAAAAAAAGGCTTTAGGTAGTAAGGTAATAAGTAACTCAGAATCATAGAAGATTTAGTGCAACTACTTTAAAGGAGAGAAAATATTGGAAAACAGTATACCAAAAGGCAGAGGATTCAGGCCTCTACCCAAGAATAATTTAGCCTGAAAAAGTGAATATAATCCAAGAAAGAAAGAAAAAAAGTATTTTATGACAGAATAGAGGTTTATTCAGCATTCCTAGTAAAAAGATGGGAGCTGAATGGAAATTGAAATTCAAGGACAAGAGTCAAAGAGAAATTTAGAAAAGTAAATACATTTGAGCAACTGGAAAGGATTATGTGGTAATACTAAAAAGTTTACAGTCCAAGTTGGTGAAGAAGATACAAATATCCCTTCAAAATCCTATCATATTTAAGGAGTCCCAGAGGGAATTAAATAAGGCGAACACAAGTATTATGTGTCATTTTATTTTGTTTTGTTGGGTTTAAGAGAAGAAAGAGAAAGGTGACATGATAAGGTGAATATTTACCAGAGTTCTTCCCTCTCTTCCCTTTCCCTCATAATATGAGATAGGCTATATTTTTATTGTTTTATTTTCAACCCTGCTTGACTCTTCATGTCCCCTTTTAGGGTTTTCTTGGCAAATATACTGGAATGGTTTGCCATGTCTTTCTCCAGCTCATTTTCCAAATGAAGAAACTGAGGCAAACAGGGTGAAGTGACTTGCTCAGGGTCACGCAGATATTAAGTGTCTGAGGCCAGATTTGCATCCAGGAGGATATTTACCAGGATATTTTCATTAAAAGTGATAAAACCAGTATTTGATTGATCTAGAGGTGAGGCACAGTTCAAGTTGTGCCTCCCTTGACATAACTTCCTGGTTATCTGAGAGTGTTGACCTTGTATTGTTTCAGACTGAGATAATTTTCTGCATTCTAATCAGATCCACGAGACAGAAAAATATGAGTGGAAGTGAAGAATATATTGGGAATTCTCACTGGTGACTTAAAAAAGACCAAAAACTTGTCCTATTAGTAGTAGCTGGTGGCATCACTGGGCTTGGAATCAGAAAGACCTCAGTTCAAATCTGATCTCATACATATGCTAGTTCTGCAATCCTGGGCAAGTCACTTAACCTTTGTTTGTCTCAGTTTTTTTCCTTTCCTTTCCTTTCCTTTCCTTTCCTTTCCTTTCCTTTCCTTTCCTTTCCTTTCCTTTCCTTTCCTTTCC
>NC_058134.1:200236285-200294820 GCF_016433145.1 Gracilinanus agilis | reverse complement strand
ACCCTTACCTTCTGTCTTGGAGTCAATACTGTGTATTGGCTCCAAGGCAGAAGAGTGGTAAGGGTAGGCAATGGGGGTCAAGTGACTTGCCCAAGGTCACACAGCTGGGAAGTGTCTGAAGTCAGATTTGAACCTAGGACCTCCCATCTCTAGGCCTGGCTCTCAATCCACTGAGCTACCCAGCTGCCCCTCTCTCAGTTTCTTAAAATGGGTAGAAAAATAAAACTGAACTTGTAGGGTTTTTATAAGGATCAAATAGGATATGTGATACAGAGAGGAGGGCTTAACAGTTTTGTAGGCTTTGGCTGAGTTCTAATGTCAGTTAGGAGTTTAGAATCTTGGGAAAGTTCAGTTGGACCTGGGAACTCATGGAGGGAACCAGGGCCAGCCGAGCTCCTTCTTGAGATTGAAACTTTAGCCTAGTTTTGCAGTTTTTTGAGATATGTTAATTTAGATAAAACCTTTGAATCTACCTATCCTACCTTATTTCCTACCTCCATTCCCTTACCTGCATATCTGAGAAGAGTGAATAGGAGAGTGAATCAGAGAGTTAGTTCAAACCTGTGAGAGTTTAGTCCTATCCTTGAAACAAATTATTTATTGAGTCTTTGTATCAAAATTCCTAATCCCTTTTGATTTCAAAATCACCCTGAGAGCTGAGTAAAGGCAGGTCCTTTCTCAGCCTCATACTCTTGCTTCCCTTCCCCCACCTGAGGTTTCTTTAAGCCAGTTGTTAGGGCTTCCTTGAACCTTTTATCCTGACAATCTGTCCTGAGAAGACAATAAGCCCCTTTGTGTTTAAAACAGACCT
This sequence comes from Gracilinanus agilis, assembly GCF_016433145.1. Classification (NCBI taxonomy): domain Eukaryota; kingdom Metazoa; phylum Chordata; class Mammalia; order Didelphimorphia; family Didelphidae; genus Gracilinanus; species Gracilinanus agilis. Next base: position 200,294,009 of record NC_058134.1, on the reverse strand, counting down.
TTGGTTACTTCATTAGTTAATTAGGAAGAAAGGGAAGAAGAGGAATAGAATCAACATACTCTGGGTTTGAGGGAAACCGGGGTATCCATTTTGAAGAAGGTGTAACTTCAAAACAAGTCCCTTCCTGTGATATTAACTAAAGCCTGTAGTTAATTTCAATCAGTCTATTTCCCTTCAGTGTTTGTCTTTAGCCTAAGTCCCAGTCTGTATTCCCTGCTCCTGTTTTGCCTGTCTAAATTAATTCATCCTCTCCTTTGAAATCCTAGTTACCTCAGTGTTATACTCCCTGAACTCAGACATTCCCTTATTTCTCCTACCACCTCAACTACCATCCTTTATCATTGAACCTTCCTTATTCAATATATTGCCTTAATTTCCCTACTACCTAGTCTATTCCTTGGGTCCCTTGACTTGTCTTATTCCCTGATCCTACCAGTTATTACCCCTAGCTTCACAGCCTCATATTATATCCTGCACCTCCCTTTTACATCCTACCTAATCCCCATATTACCTCCCTTCCAAGTCCCTTATAACATCTTTCCAGTCCCCTATTACATCTTTCCTCAGTCACTTATAACAGATAGCATATGTAAAAGTTATATAAAAACTTTTTCTCTTATTACCTTATTACTATTTTAGGAGAAGGAGAATGATTTTATTCACTGTGGAAGCAGAGGGTATATGGATTTTCACTGCCAAGGAACTAGGGTGGCTTCACGAGAAGTTCAAATGAAAAGATGATGATTCACTACAACAATGATTCTTGAGAATATTGCTTATTGCAAGCAATGCTGAGCCTTCTACAGCTAAGTTCCATAACCTAGGAGAGCTCTATGAGGACTATTTTAAAGAGTCAAATGATTCAATTAGAGATCTAGTTAGGGATGACCTTTTGTCTATCTTTAGGTGGTTGAGATTGAAAGATTTGTATGTGGCCCCATAAAGATGAATTCCTGTTATACCCAATTTTCTTATTCAATTCTACAGTTAGGAGGAATTCCTCATTCTTAAAAAAAAAAAAAAAAAAAAAAAAAAAAAAAGATTAAATAGATTGAATTTACATATATTCTTCTTAGCCTACTGCACCCTATATATTTTGGGTGGAGCCCTCTAAAGATGACTTTGAATTTTAAATATAGCTCTTCCCTTCCATAAATAAAGATGTGGACTAATAAACTGATGAAATTTGATCAGGAGGCTGGAAGAGTTGTGGCTTGGGCAAAAACTATTTTCAGTATGAATTTGTTATCTGGGAATAAAGGAAGGAGGCACAGAGTCCACTGACATATTAAGTGGGAAGAAGGCAAATGAGGCAACTGGAAGGAGCTTTAGATATGGTTCTTGAAACATGGGGGTGATAAAAAGGCAAATGATGGCTAGCACATGAGTGCTAGTAAAACTCTACAGAAAAATTCAGCCACAGGACAGTAAGGGCCCTTCAAATCTGTCCAAAGTTAGGGCATGTTTTAAAAGTCCTTTGTCCTTTAGATCATTCAGAAGAGGCTACAGAGGGCAGGCCCTGGAAGGAAGTTTTGTGAGCTCTTGAAAATCAGTATCTGTTCAGCAGTCTCTAAGCAGGATCCTGTGGGCAGGACCAAATGAAAATCCTTTAAGTTACTAATCTGTGGAGTTAATACAATATTGGGTTCCCAGAGGGATGAAAGGTATTTCCTTTCTAGTGATAAAAATGAGAGAATTTGGATTATTTCACTATAACAACTCTTTTTATAACAATCCTGTGCTATCCATGAGGAAGGCAGATGGAAGCTTATGGTAGACTACAGGGAAATAAACAACCATTATGCCTATCACTACTGTTGTTCCTGACCTTATCAATATCATAGACTAGGTCATTTATGCCCACGCTATGTAATATGGAGTTATTGACTTAAAAAGTTAAAAAAAATCTCTTTTCTTTGACCAAGACTAATCAGAAAGAGATTTTTTTCACCTTGGAATGAATCCAGTATATTTTCACTGTCCAATCTCCTGGTCTACCTGAACTATCCCTTATATTACTGCATTTTGATGAGCAGAGAACTGAAAGAAGCCATGATTTATACCACTAGGTTGATGACATAATGTTGACTAGGCCAGATTATGCCAAAGTGGTAGAGGACCTGGACAAGAGGAGTGGCCCAGATGAGAATCAAGGGATGGGAATCCTAGGTCCAGCCCATTCAATAAAGTTTTGGGGAATACAGTGGGTAGGGAAAACCCAGAGGATTCCAGAGTGTCTGAGATATTCAGGGAGGACAAGCATTTCCTGTATAAGGACTTGATGAATCCTTTTCAGGGTTGTTCATTTATATTTGAATGTAAATGGGATAAATTTACCCATAAAATGGAAGAAAATAGCATACTGGATTATTAAGTAGAATCCAACCAGCTAGAGAGAGAGAGAGAGAGAGAGAGAGAGAGAAAGAGAGAAAGAGAGAGAGAGAGAGAGAGAGGAGAGAGAGAGATGGATGTATAAATAGGTAGAGGACAGATTTATAGATACAGATATACACAAGAAACATACTTCAAGTATAAAGATTCTCATACATTTAAAATGAAAGGCTGCAGCAGAATTTAGTTTGCTCAGGTAAATGATAAGAAGCAAGGGTAGCAATCATGATGTCTAAATAAGACTACAGTTAAAAAAGATGGTTAAGAGAAAGTCAGGAAAACTACATTATGCTTAAAGTCAGTAGAGAAAATGAAATAATATCAATATTTAAAAGTGTTGTATAGTGGACAGGGAGCTGAGCTTAAATCCAGAAAGCCATGGGTTCAAATTCCTTCTGCTATTGCCTGCATGTGACCTAAGGTAGGGTATTTAACCTCTCAGTGCTCTAGGCAAATCTCTAATACTATAAATTAGGAATACAAAGAAAGGCAAAAAAGTTGATATTGGCTATAAATGTGATATTGTGCAAAATATTTCCATATTTGTCATATTGTGGAAGGAGACACACATTTTAAAATCCCACAAAAAATAAAGTAAAAAATAGTATGCTTTGTTTTGCATTTAGATTCATCAATTCTTTCTTTAGAGCTAGATTGCACTTTTCATCATAAATCTTTCAGAATTGTTTTAGATCATTGTGGCTAAGAATAGTTACCGTAACTTATTCAGGCTTTCCCCAATTGATGGCCATCTCCTCAGTTTCCAATTCTTTACCACCACAAAAACAGCTGCTCTAAATGTTTTTGTATATATGGGTCCTTTTCCATTTGTTTAAAAAAATCTCTTTGTATACAGATCTAGCTAGTGGTATTGTTGGATCAAAGAGTATGCACAGTTTTATAGCCCTTTGGGCATAGTTCCAAATTGCTCTACAGAATAGTTGGATCAGTTCCTAACTCCAACAACTGTGCATTACTGCCTTTATTTTCCCACATACTCTTCAAGATTGATCATTTTCCTTTTTAGTCATATTAACCTATATGATGGGTATGAGATGGTACCTCAGAGTTGTTTTAATTTGCATGCCTCTAATCAATAGTGATTTATGACATTAAAAAGTTTGACCATATATAGCTTTGGTTACTTTGTCTGAAAACTGCCTTTGGCTATGTATCAATTTGGGAATGATTTGTATTTTTATAAATATCAAAATACTAAAAAAAAACACCATAAAATCATAGGAATAAGGGAGTAATATTAAAGAGTCCTGGGAAGGACATCTTCCAAAAAGTAAAACTTTATCTGGGTCTTGAAGAAAACCAAGGAGGCTAAAAGCAGAGATTTCTGTGCATTGGAGCCAGCTAGAAAAAATGTCCAGGGACGGGTATCTTGTACCAGGCAATACAGGGGAGCCAGTGTCATTGGTTCACAGAATATATGTAGGGGAATAAAGTTTAGGAAAATTGGAAAGATAGAAAGCAGCCAGATTATGGAGAACTTTAAGTGCCAAATGAGATCACAGACCCACTCCCTATCTCTTGCTCAAAATATACTCATTTAATGGAATAACATCTAAGTACTTGATAAAAAAGTTAATCAATTTACAAAGAGAAATAGCAAAAATATAGATGGTGATCTCCATGTGACCCTTTCAGACCTAGACAAAACTAACAAAAAGATAAATAAAAAAAGAAGTGAAAGACCCGAATATACTTTTAGGAAAGTTATATATATTATCCCTGGTGATTACAGAATGGGAATAGAAAGGAATATATATATTTCTCAATTGTGAAGAAACATTTACAAAAATTGGCCATATGTAGGACTTTCAAATCTTATTAACAAATATGTTAATGAAGAAGTAGTAAACATCATTTCCTAATTATTGTACAGTAAAAAGTATAATCAATAAAGGGTTTCTGTAAAAGAAGAGTCAAGCATAAATGGAGACTAAATTATTTAATCCCATAGAATTGATGGGTCAAAAATCAAATTGTTAAAAGATAATTTCATGCCTTTCCCTCTCCTGCTCCTCAAGTAGCTGGGCCTCATCATGAATGACATTGTAACCATCAGAATTAGGAAGTATATGACAAACAGACTTCTTTAACATAAACAGTTTATTATAGATGTCCTTCATCCAGGAAAGGCCATGGTGGCTAAGACTGAAATTCATGAAAATCTGGCCAAGATGTACAAAACAACTCCAGATGTTCTTTTTGTTTTTGGATTCAGAATCCATTTTGGTGGTGGCAAAATAATAGGCTTGGGCATGATTTATGATTTCCCTTGACTATGCAAAGAAAAATGTACCAAAGCACAGACTTGCAAGCACTGCCTTTATGAGAAGAAAAAGATTAAGAAAGAGGTGAAAGGAACTAAAAAAATAGGATGAAGAAGATCTGGGGTACTGCAAAGGAGAATGGTGTTGACAAAAAGAAGGAATAAAAGGCACTTTGAATAGTATTCATCCATGATGATAATATGGCTTTTTTCATCAGACTATAAATAAACTATGTAAAAACTTAAACGGAAGAGATAGTTTGATTAAAGAAAACGATGAGACAATATTTGAATATAGCCAAAGAAATCCTTAGATAAACACGTATCTCTACACACGTGCAAAAGAAAGACTGTATCAATGACCTGGGGGGAAAATAAATGGAAGAATGAATTTCTCCTAGAGAAGCAATATTTAGAAGAAAAGTTGAATATACTTCTAGTCTGTTATCCCCGTTTTCAAAAGAGCAGAATGACCAGCCAAATGATCTCTTCTCTTGCTCCTTACCAGGAAGGAATCAGTCTCCTTTAGGTAGAAATAAGTATGATTATCTAAACATAGATCCACTTAAACCACATTTAGACAACACATATGGACTTACAATCTACACAAGCAATACATACTTTATATACACATGTACATATGACTTTATTTATAACCAAAATTCTTACTTTATTCCCTCCCTGATTTTTCTAATAAATGGAATATGCCCTTTATTAGACATCTAAATATTTTCTAGCCTTGGAACAGTTTCTTAATAGTTGAAATTCAAATGCTTAAAATTCTTCTGTAAAAGGATTATGCAAAAGTGTCAGAAAAGTGGTCCTTTTTAATCATATCTTATGTTGTAAAGCTGCTTTCTAATTTACAAAGCATTTTAGCAAACACTATCTAATCTTCACAAGAGGGCAAGTATCATTATCCTTGCCTTACAAATGATGTAGCATCATACATAGGTTTAGAGTTGGAAGGAATCCCAGTAGTCGTTGAATACTTTCCCCTTGTTTTATATATGAGGAAATCAAGTCCCAGACAGGTTAAGTGACTTGTCCAATGTCACATCTAGTAAATGTTAGAGGTAGGGTTCAAACTCCAGTTTTTCTGATTCTAAGTTCAGTGTTTAACACACTATTGAATGCTCTCCTCAAATCAGGAATGAGAGGAAATAGTTAAAATAACTTTCCCAAGGTCACACATTTAAAAGAATATTAATATAGCTCTAGTAAAATGTGTTGAGGGGTTAAAGCAAAATAGGAAGTTTTAAGTATATCCTCACTCTCTTAGGAGTTAAAATCTTTCATTTTTGTTGGCTCAAAAAACTCTGAATGCTTTACATAGGTGCAACTACATATGCAAGCTGTGGAATCCATTTTGGTAATTTTAAAAATCATATTTCTATATCTTATTTCTGATCTTTAAAAAAAAAAAACAACCCTTATCTTCTGCCTTAGAATCTATAGTAAGAATTGGTGCCAAAGCAGAAGAGCTGTAAGAGCTAGGGAATTGGGGTTGTGACTTCCCTTGGGTTAGATAGCTAGAAAGTAGACCCAGGACCTTCCATCTCCAGGCCATCTATGCATTGAGCCCCTTAGCTGTCCTGTTTTTTAAAGTGAATTTTATCATTTTTCTTGATTTTAAGTTAAATTTCCTCAAGACATCTTCCTATCTTGTTGACCTCTAAACCATGTTTACAGTATACAAATCCAACTCTATAACCTATTTTTTTTTTAGATTAAAAAGCCTAATCTTTTAAATCTGTTTCCATTTTGCTTCTCAAAAAGACTCTAATCAACATTTGAATTATTAACCTTGGCCAGATTAGTGTTAAGTAATGTCAAAAAAATAATCTCGGCAAAGCTTGCAGTGGGCACATGTTCAGAATGCTGACCTAGCTACTGAGGGAACTCTGTGACTTTAATCTTTCAGTATAAATTGATGAGTTCCAGGAGATTAAACAAAGAAAGAGGATGATTTTAAGAGAATGAAGGTTATTTGCCTAGATCCAAAGCAACTTTAAAGGTTATATGCTAACTTGGAAGGAGGTTTCCAGTAAAGTGTCCCAGGGAATATGTATGCTGCCTGGTGCTGTTGAACAATTTATTCAACAGCTACTGTTCTTTTACATATTATATCTATATCTTCATATATATATATGTATATGCATATGTGTATATATAAATTTTGATTGTGTGATGTGACCTTTTATATTTAAATGGTGAAACCATTTTGAATTTATAATTATATATAGTGCAAAATATTTTTAAACCTAATTTCCATCAAACTGTGGTAGACACCAGGTTCCCCCTAGACACCCCAAATTCCTAGAGAGACCAAAGGTCAAAGATTACATGAGGAATTTACTTTGGGGTGCTGGCAGCTAAACAAACATAGGATCCTCTACTTCTAAGCTTCCGATATATTTATAGGAGTTTTAAGATAAGGGTCTTGGCAAAAAGGGATACCTCTTGCTTATATCTCAAACATTACTATGTTTCTCAAGATAGGTAATGTATGATCAGGGTGTCCTAAATGATGTATGCTTAGGTTTAAGTCCCCAGACCCAAAGGCACCTACTATATTACCTTTTCTCTCTGACTTGTTCCCTCCTCCCCCCCCCCATTTGTTATCATTGTTCATTCCCCTCCCCACCTTTCCTTTCCAAGTCACTTAGACCCCTTTAGGACATAAAAATCCTGACCCTTTCTCTGTTCAGGGAGATAGTTGATCCTGCACAATTTCCTTGCCCATTCAAACTAAATAAATCTCTTTATCTTTTAAGATAGTCTTATCTTTATGGAGGCTGTCATTCTTTTTAAAAATTATTTATTATATTTATTTTATTTTTTAATAGAAAAATTTTCATGGTTCCATGATTCATGTTCTTTCTCTTCCCTCCACACTGCACCCTCCCCCCTTCACTCCACCCCGCCCCCCCATAGATGATGCGTATTTCCACTGGGTTTTACATGTGTCATTGATCGAGACCTATTGCCATATTTTTGATAGTTGCACTGGGGTGGTCATTTAGAGTCTACATCCCAAATCATATCTGAATCATCCCATATGTTCAAGTAGTTGTTTTTCTTCTGTGTTTCTACTCCCACAGTTCTTCCTCTGAATGTGGGTAGCGTTCTTTACCATAAGTCCCTCAGAATTGTCCCAGATCATTGCATTGCTGCTAGTAGAGAAGTCCATTACATTTGATTTTTACCACAGTGTATCAGTCTCTATGTATAAGGTTCTCCTGGTTTTGCTCCTTTCACTCTGCATCAATTCCTGGAGGTCATTTCAGTTCACATGGAATTCCTCCAGTTTGTTATTCCTTTGAGCACAATAGCATTCCATCACCAGCATATACCACAATTTGTTCAGCCATTCCCCAAGTAAAGGACATTCTCTCATTTTCCAGTTTTTTGTCACTACAAAGAGTGCAGCTGTAAATATTTTTGTACAAGTCTTTTTATCTATGATCTCTTTGGGGTACAAACCCAGCAGTGGTATGGCTGGATCAAAGAGCAGACAGTCTTTTAGCGCCCTTTGGGCATAGTTCCAAATTGCCATCCAGAATGATTGGATCAGTTCACAACTCCACCAGCAATGTATGTGTCCTAATTTTGCCACATCCCCTCCAACATTCACTACTCTACCCTGCTGTCATTTTAGCCAATCTGTAAGGTGTGAGGTGGTACCTCAGAGTTGTTTTGATTTGCATTTCTTTAATTATAACAGATTTAGAACACTTCTTCAAGTGTTTATTGATAGCTTTGATTTATTTATCTGAAAATTGCCTATTCATGTCTCTTGCCCATTTATCAATTGGAGAATGGCTTGATTTCTTATACAATTGATTTGGCTCCTTATATATTTGAGTAATTAGACCTTTGTCAGAGGTTTTTGTTATAAATATTTTTTCCCAATTTGTTGATCCCCTTCTAATTTTGATTGCATTGGTTTTGTTTGTACAAAACCTTTTTAATTTAATGTAATCAAAATGATTTATTTTAGATTTTGTAATTTTTTCCAACTCTCGTTTGGTTTTAAAATCTTTCCTTTCCCAGAGATCTGACAAGTATACTATTCTGTGTTCACCTAGTTTACTTATAGTTTCCTTCTTTATATTCATGGCATTCACCCATTCTGAATTTATCTTGGTGTAGGGTGTGAGATATTCATCTAAACCTAATCTTTCCCATACTGAGTCTGTCATTCTTGAAAGGGCACTCTCCTCAGACCAAGTGTTAGTCTCCAGCCCCCCATCACAAAACTGCTTTCCAGTTTTCTCAGTAGTTTTGTCAAAAGGAATCCTTTTTGAGGCATCTAGGTGATTCAGTTTATAGAGTTCCAGACCTGGAGATGGGAGGTCCTATTTCTAAATCTGGCCTTAGACACTTCCTAAACATGTGACCCTGAACAACTCACTTGCCTAGCCCTTACAGTTCTTCTGCCTTGGAATTGATACTTACGATGATTGATTCTAAGATGGAAAGAAAAGGTTAAAAAGAAAGAATCCAGGGGGCAGCTGGGTAGCTCAGTGGATTGAGAGCCAGGCCTAGAGACGGGAGGTCCTAGGTTCAAATCTGGCCTCAGACACTTCCCAGCTGTGTGACCCTGGGCAAGTCACTTGACCCCCATTGCCTACCCTTACCACTCTTCTGCCTTGGAGCCAATACACAGTATTGACTCTAAGATGGAAGGTAAGGGTTTAAAAAAAAAAAAAAAAAAAAAAAAAAGAAAGAATCCTTTTCCATATATATATATATATATATATATTTTTTTTTAAACCCTTACCTTCTGTCTTAGGATCAATACTATGTATTGGTTCTAATGCAGAAGAGTGCTAAGGGCTAGGCAATGGATGTTAAGTGACTTGCCCAGGGTCTAATAATATATTAATAGACACTAGGCTTCTATTCTTGATTTCTTGTATTTCTTACTTATCTAATCTATTCTATTGATTTTTGTTTCTTTAAAAAAAATCAGTAACCAATAGTTGCTTCTATTCATTCATTCATTCATTCAGTTATTTTAAAAATCCTTACCTTCTGTCTTGGAATCAATACCATGTATTGGTTTCAATGCAGAAGAGTGGTAAGGGCTAGACAATGGAGGTTAAATGATTTGCCCAGGGTCACATAGCTAGAAAGTTTCTGAGGTCACATTTGAACCCAGAACTTCCTTGTTTCTGGGCCTGGTTCTCAATCCACTGAGCCACTTAGCTGCCCCCTCCATTGGCTGTTTTTTTTTTTTTTAAGTATATAATCATTTTAATGTTTACTGATTTATAAAATGGTTTGAGGTCCTGTAATGCTATGACCCTTTCATTATTACTTTTTCTTGTAGTTCTCCTTGAGGTTCTAGACATTTTGTTTTTCCAAATGAATTTTGTTATTGTTTTTTCCCCTAATTTCCTAAAGAAACTCTTTGGTAGTTTGATCCATATAGCACTAAGTCCCTAAATTAATTTAGGTAATATCATAAATGGCAGTTAGATGGCATTACCTTGGAATCAGAAGGAGCTGAGTTCAATCCTTGCCTCAGACTGTAATGCAAGGTGGCTAACAGAAACTTTTGCTTCTGTGATTTCAAAAGGTCACAAAAAGTCAGTTAAGGATCTTAGAATCTTCAGAAAGTCAGTTAGAACTTGAAGCTATACATAGAGATGAAGTTTCAACTGACGGGGCTTTTGCCTTCTAAAGGCTTTCGCTGTGGTTGGAGGCTTTTACTTTGGCTTAGCCTGTTAGCTTCTGCCTTTCAGTTTGACTTGGCCTAATTGCTTCAGCCTTGGCCTGTGCTTATTTTGTCTTGGGGAAATTTAGACCTATCTCATTTCTCTGGACCTCTCCTTGATCTCTCCATCTACATCCCTCCCCTTTCCCTGAATTTCCTTTGGGCCCTGGGTGGAAGGGAGGGCTTGGTGACTAGACATTGTGGGTTTATTTTCTATAGACAAATAGAGTATTCTCAAGTAAGTTACCCCTAGTTTTAGTGATTTGATAAAGACTTTACTTAAAAGGCAATCAAATCTCCCCACTGGGAGAGCAGGCTTTCTCAGTTTAAATTTCTCTGTGACCCATCCCCCACCATCAACCTCTCCCTAGCAGCAGTTAGAAAACCCTGAACCTCTTTCCCTCTGATTAACCTGAGATTAATAAATCCCCTTGTTACCTACTCAAAGTCTCTGGTGAATCATTATATCGAAGATTAAGGCAAGGGCTAAAAAGAGAAGGAATCATTTTCTTTTATTTCTTGAGGGGAACTGCGGGCATCCATCTTGGGAGCAAGTACCTACCTGAGACTTCCAGCAGACATCAGTTTCACTGGCAGGGAGGGGCCCTTCTGCTCCTCCCTGAGGGACTTTAGAAATTAACAAGAGAAAATCCTCCACCCAAACCTAAACATTTCTCACTGGCCCAAACTCCTTTACATCATAGGGATACCTTCTTTGCTTGAAAGGTCCAGCCTATTTCCCCAATATCCTCTGTCTTTGGCCTCTGGCCTGTTTTAAGCTGCCTCTCCTGAATACCCCACCTATTCCCTCACCATTCAATATACCACCTCATTCTTTCCTTCCCTAAACTCAGCCATCCCTTTCATTCCTTCTCCTAATACCTATCTCACCTTTATCCCTTCCTTTAATCTAAAGATTCTAAGATTATCTGACTTTTTGATAATAAGACATATATCCTCCCTGCTTTCCAGGCATCTCTTCCACAACCTCTTCTAACTATCTTGGAGCCCACATTGAGAGGTCTTTCTACAACAGATCATGCACTGCAAGAACTTTTCCCCAAGGGCCCCACTGTCTTGATTGCTAAATGCTCTATCCCCACCACCATTTTCAGAAACGTTTCAATAATTCTCCACTTCCCTCCTTTCTTCACAGAGGTCTTCTCCTTTGCTCATTAACTACCTTGTTACCTGCATCAGTGTCATTGTCTTACCATATTAATCCTGCTGTTCCTCATCAAGATCTAGAAACCAAAGAACCATCAGAAACAGAGTCACCCTGACTATCCTAATCTGAAGAAACTCTCTGATTTAGACCCAGAATTACCACTATTGGGTCTGTTTCCCAAGGTGATCAGAGCAGAGAAATGGGAAAAGAACCTATGTGTTTTAGAATACTTAGAATATGTAGTGTCAAAGAACTGGAAATTGAGTAGATATGAATGTAATGGATTACTACTGGGCTATAAGAAATGATAAGCAGGTTAATCAAAAGGCACACATGGGAAGACCTATATGAAATTATGAAAAGTTCATGAAAAGAAAAATCATGATTATGAAAATTATGAAAAGAATATTAGATACAGCTACAGAATTAATGTTTGAAGACTATCTTGTGAATGTCTACTTATAGAGTAAGAACTGATCAAGAGAAACATGAAAGACATAGTTTATAGAAATTTTTTTTTGTAAATAATGCCTTCTCTTGTGTGGGGAGAGGAGGAATGGAGATACCTGGAATTTTTAATATGGCCAATAAACAAATGAATTAATAAAAAATATCTCATTTCCATATGTTCTTTTCCTTGGATAAGTGGATTTATTTACTATTCTCTATTCATGGTGGTCTTTTTTGTTTGATAAAAAGGTGCTAAACTGGCAAGTATAAAATAAGGACTATCATCCTTGAGAGATAAGGTAAATGGTTATCCTTTTGAACTCAAACTAGTATTCTTATACTGGAGATATTTGAGGGATAACAGATTTTATTCTAATGTAACTTCTTTTAGAGAGGTCTCTTAGTCTCAACAGACTTCAATTCTGCCTACTCCTCCCCCAGTTAGGTTTCTGGTGGTTTGTCATAGCCTTTCTGCTACTTCCCACAAAAGAGAAAAGGCAGTCTCCTTGGAAACAGGATGAGCCAGATTGGATCTTGAATCATATATATCCATACCACCCACATGCACTGTCTGTATATTTAGACAGCCCTCCCACATATAACACAACTATGTGTTTCTCTCTCTCTCTGTCACTCTCTGTCTCTCTCAGTCTCTCTCTCTCTCTCTGACTATGTCTCTCTCTCTTTCTGACTCTGTCTCTCTCACTCCCTATTCAAGGTATCACAGCACTTGAAGCCTGTTTTTCTTGCATTGATGCATTTCTTGCATAAATATGATTCTGGTCTCCTTCCCCCAACTCCCTCCCAATTCTATTACTATCACCCATCTCAAATGTTTCTTGAGTTTACTTACTAGCTAGATAACCTTGGGAAATTAATTTGACCTCTCTCAGCCTCAATTTTCTTTTTTATAAAGTATAATAAAGGATAATGATAACTCCCACTCCACAGATTGTTGAGAATCAAATGAGATAATAGATGTAAATCACTTTGCAAACCTTAAAAATTGTTATCCAACGTGTCATAAAAGTCTTAGTGTACCTTAGTGTACCTGGCAATAAATGCACCCAGGATCCAACTGGCTTCTGCCTCCTTTGATATAGCTTCCTGGTCACCCTAGGACATAAAAAATAATAATAATAATAATAAAAAGTAACACTTAGATACCACCAATTCTATGCCAAGGGCTTACAAATATCTTCTCATTTGATCCACACAATAACACTAAGAGGTACATAGTATTATTATCCTTATTTTGCAGTTGAGGAAAGAGGTTAAATGACTTGCCCAGGGTCAAAGGCTAGTGTGTATCCTAGACCCCATTTGAACACAGGTTTTTATGACTCCAGGCCCAACATCTTGCCCACTGTGCCATTTAGCTGCCTCTTTAAAAGTCTTACCCACATAGAACTGGGACATCTTGTTCTTGGTAGATATCTAAAGATCACATGAGTTATCATGTCTTGTCCTGCTGAGCCTATAGAGATAAAGGGGGCTCTGTCTATAGAATTTAATGCTGCTGTATCCTTTTGGCATATCCTTGGAATGTTAGGTTTATATAAACCTCCCTTTGTTAATTGTAATGGATTCTGATTCATTTTGTCTTATGATCAAACCTAAACTAATGGAGTACTGGCATCAGACCGGCCATTAATATTTGAAGCAATTAGTAATTGAGAAGGAGATGAGAAGTCCTGTGGCTCACACTATGACCGAGTTCAGGGAAGGACACTGCAGATGTGAAGAGTGGGACAATCATATGACTATAGTCCCCATAGTAGTATCTGGTAACATGAGCTCTGTCAATCCCTTGTGAGGAGTCCTCTCAGAGACAAGAAGTTGTCTTTAGCTCATGCATAGAGATTAGCTCAGTGGTGACTGGAGGAAGCTGCCCCAAAGGGTAAAGAAAGTGCCAGGTCCAACATTCCCTGATTGCTATTGATGATCCTGCAGTTCCTAATAGACTGAAAGTGAACTTGCTTAGAAACTAGAGACAGGCTCTAGTTACTATGCAATGAAGGTTTAGGGGAAACTAATGGAATTAGTAGCATTGGAAAGTGAATGGATCACTTTCCTTTCCTGGTGGATGAGGGAAAGAATATATAGCCATTATATATAGGAATATATGGCATCCAAACCAGATGCTTTATTTCCAGATGCTATTTGCCTGAGATTGGAAGCAGGAGCCAGAGAAATGAGCCTTGTTATGAGGAAGAGATGTGAGAAATACCACTGGTGATATAAAACCCTAGAATTATCTTACCACTGCTCCCTGGAGAAGGATGATTCCTGAGAGAGCAGAGGGAGGGTAGACCTTCATCAACAAGGAACTCAATGTATTTCATGTTTCCTGCTTAAACAGAAACCCAATGAGTCAATGGAGGTAGAGCTTCTTGCAGTGGTATAAATGGAGCTAGTGCTGCAATGTTGCCTTCCATTACAAAAACAGCAGTAATTGTGTAATGAAGAGAGGGTCTGTTGTTCATTTGGACACTGGAATGGTGATGCATTGTTGTACTGGACACAACATATGACCAGCCCAACTCAGGGTAAGGCAGCTACTCTTGCCCATTGGGTTTCCTTGGATCAGCTAACCTAGTGGGCAAAATCGCACTCTCCTGTCTCAAGAAGAGGTTTGCCCCTGGTGATCAGGAGTGGCATCATCATCAAACTGAGAGCTCAAGTCACACGTCTAAGCTGTCTATGTTGGCTACCCGCTCAAATGGGACACGAGTATAATCTGAAGAGTTATCAGCTGCTTTAAAGTTTTATTCTGTTGAAAAGAAAAGACAAGTTATGGCATGATGAGGAAGACTCTTACCCAAATCCAACCCCAAGTGCCAAGGTACAGCCTTGTTTTATGTGGGTGTGACAAGACAGTGAAGGTATGGCTATAACAATGGCAAAGCTTGCTTAGTGACAAGAGAGTTTTTCCAGCCTCAAAGAGAGGTACAATCAGTTTTTGTGTGTGATTGAAAGCCTATTCATGAAACAGTCATGTTGGCTGGAATGTGGTTTCTGCAGGTGTTCTTCATTACTCAGAGCTGACATGGTTGGTTGGTCTGAGTTGACCCACGGTTCTGGGCTGTGGTTGTGACAGTAATAGATTGATAGCAAGAGAGTTCATCCCGAGTGTATGCGCTCAAGGGATTGTTATTAGGCCAAGCTCACAGCACATTTTGATTGGGTGAGATATGCTCAGCAGCTAGCTGGGCCTGGAGCTTCTGGGTTTGGACCTATGGAAGATGATAAGTCAGGAAAATGAGAGGCATCAGCAAAGGGTAAATTTTGGAGTCCTGACATCTATGATGAATTAATGACAGCATAGAAAGAGGAAGGGCTCTGAAGTCAGATAGTTGCTGGCATCCTGTCTTCAGGAAGGCTCATCGAATAAGATTAGATTGCTCTGGCTGACCCTCTCTACCCTGTCCTCATTCCTTTCCAGCTGAGAACTGCCTTGGCCTTAAAGTCTTTGCCCCTCAGAGGCCTCCATATACCTTGAAGAAATACATCACGTCCTCCTCAATTGTCTTTCTTTCCTTTAGGATGGTTTGGGCAATTGCCTCCCAGAAAGGGATTAAAGGGAGAAAGAGTGTTGTTGTTGCTGGGGAGTATCTAGCTTTCTAATAGCATGGGTGAAGTGAAAATGTCATTACATAAATATGGAGAATGGATATTTACTTGGAAGAAAATAAATACCTTAGCTGGTGTGATAGTAATTCCTAGCCGCTGGAGAGGAGTGAAGGAGAATCCTTTTTTAGTCCTCATAGAAAAAGGGGATAGTCTTTCCATAGAGGTTTATAAGGGGTCAAAGATTTCATATCATTCCTTTAATGTAGCTCTTAGGAAAGAGGAAATTTTTGGTGGGTGAGCCAGGAAATACTGAATGGGTAATGGTATTAGGAGAATCTTGGTATATCAGCTTAGATCTTGGGACAGGTGGAATGCAAGAAGTATATTTCTTAGTCATTTTACTGGTAAGCCAGAAGTGTCATCATCTGTGCCCTGATGTTTGTGGAACTGCTTCTGTTCATCCTCACCACTTTGCCTTCTCTTCAGGAAAAGAATCTGTCACATATTGGAGATGTCATCATCTGCTCCTGGTTCTTTTCTGCCTCATTGGTTTATTGGATCATTTCTTCCTTGAGGAAAACTTGTGAAATGCAAAGGTTTGATATCATCCACTACATGGACCAGATTCAGATTTTGTTCTTCCAAATGGCAGAGAAAAAAATCTAACATGTCTTACTTTGTTTTCCATATTTTTTTTCTTCCTTCCTTTACTTTATGGTGATTCTTTGGGGTGGGGTGAGGCTGTAATTTTTAAATTTTCTTTTTCTTTTCTTTAGTGCTGCTCAGGGCAGAAGGATTATACAGTTAAAACCCTAAACACATTTAAATCATGAAAAGTCCTTAGGATCTTGTCAGTATCAGGATAGTATATGATAGGAGCAATATTGGCCAGAGTTCTTTCCTATAATAGGGATAATTTCCCACTAAAAGTTGACAAAGATGTCCCCAGGACCTACCTGTGCTTCCCTTGACACAAATTTCTGGTCATGTAAGGGCATAAAAAGTCTGAAGATCATGTGAGACATTTCCATGTGCAAATGAAAGGTATCCTGTCTATACAGGGACAGCTAGGTAGTGGTGCACTGAATGGAGCCTGGAGCCTGGAGTCAGAAAGACCTGAATTCAAATCCAGCCTTAGACATTCACTAGCTGTTTTTTACCTTGTGCAAGTCCCTTAACCCTATTTACTTCAGTTTTTTCATCTGTAAAATAAACTAGAGAAGAAAATGACAAACCACTCCAGTATCGTTGTGCAAGTCCCTTAACCCTATTTACTTCAGTTTTTTCATCTGTAAAATAAACTAGAGAAGAAAATGACAAACCACTCCAGTATCGTTGCTAAGAAAACCTCAAATTGGGTCATGAAGGGCCAGACATGACTGAAAGAACCAAATAGCAGCTGTCTATACAAGCTAAGTGCCTTTGTATCCTTGTTATATCCTTTCTATGTCAGGGCTTAAGAACATCTTCTTTTGTTAACTTCGGTGACATGAATGTCTCATTTTGTCCCCCAAATAAACTGAGTCAACAGGGCACTGGCATGAGGCCTGTTTCATGATATATGTTATGTAAGTAGCATAATATTAAACAGTTCTGGTATTTTAATTAAATCCCTCTTTGTGACTGTAAAAAATCAATAAATGTGATCTAAAGTGTTACTCAGGACAGTGGATGATAAAAAGAACTAAAGTGACCGATTTTTTTTGTCACCTCTATATGTCCACTTTGTATTTGTTGTATTACTTTCAAACATAATCTGTTCCAGGGAGAGATTTATTAGAAGGAAGCTTAGCTTTAAAAGCTTAAAGAACAGACAATATATTATACTCTTAAGAAACCTTGCTGGATGTGAACTTTGGTTCATGAACCAGAACCAATGTGCTCCTGTTTTATTAGAAAATGTATCTGGAAATGAAAACATCCGTGGTCTTCTAGTAAAGAAGTAGCATGGTGTGGTGAAATATATTGACTTTGGAATGGGAATACTACTGTTCAGACCCTGATCCTGCTTCTTAGGATCTTGGACTTGGACCTTAGGCTGGTCTCAAGTTCTCTGTTATTGTTGTTCAGTCATCCCAATTGTGTTTGACTTCCTGTGATCCTATTTGGAAGTTTCTTGGCAAAGATACTAGAGTGGTTTGCTATTTCCTTCACCAACTAATTTTATAGAATGTAAACTAAGGCAAACCGGTTTAAATGGCTTGCCCAGGATTACACAATTAGGAACTGTCTAAGGCCAGATTTGAACTCAGAAAGAGGGGGTCTTCCTGACTCAAGACTGAGCAACTTTCTACGGTACCACCTGACTGCCCTAAAACCTCTCTAGATTTCACTTTTCTCATATAAAATAAAGGAAAAGCACTGGAGGAAATCTAAATTCCACTCCAATTCTATGATTCTTTCATTATGATTCTATCTTGTTATAACCTCTGAGTTATAATTACAGTGGGGAAATTGGGATGTTGGCACAAACTGAAATTTATTTGTAATTTTGTGATGCATTTTATTTTATACCATAGTTATTTCTGTATATATGCTTCCTTTTCTTGGGCACAGTGAATATTCCATTATGACAAAAAAAAAGAAACCAAGCTAAACAAAACCATTTTAAATACTGATCATATCTGATATTCTATACCCAGCAACCACTTCCTCTCCAACAAAAGAAAGAAGGTACATTTCTTATCTATGCTTCAGGAACAAGCCAGGATATTCAAATCACACACTTCAATTTTATTTTATTGTTTATTTAATGTAGTTAGTGAATGTAGTCATTGTGCATATTCTTCTTCTGGGTTTACTTAATTAATTCTTTATCCATTCAGAGGCTGTGTAATATAGTGGCTAGATCATTGAATTTGTGGTCACAAAGACCTTTGTTCAAATAATGACTTAAAAACTTTTTAGCCATGTGACTCTGGGCAAATCACTTTACTTCTTGGGGTCTTCAAAGTCCTCATTTGTAAAATTAAGGAGATGCACTTTGATGACTTCCAAAATCCCTTTTCACTCTAAATCGATGATCCTATTTCTTGTTATGTTACTCTAAATTTCTCATATTCATCATTTTGTAAATGGGGGTAAAGAGGGGATGGGCACTGGCCAAAGAAGGTCCTGTAAAGCATGTACATTATTCTCTGCCTGGTATCTATCTATTTGGAAACTTGAGGAGTCCACTTTCAGAAAGGTGTAATGGGGGCCCTTCCCCTTTCTACTTCAGGACTGTTTTTTGTCTGTTTACTGCTTGGTGATGAAAAGCCTTTTGAGCATGTTGAGACAGACTTACAGGTACATACAAAGAAAGGAATAGAGGGATGAATAGAATCACTCTCTCATTTGTGGTACCAAGGAAGGTAAGAACTTCTGTGATACTGCAGTTGGGGAGAGAGGTAACAATGTCAGAAATGGAAGCCACCTTCTGCCTTCGGCTGGCTGCCTCATCTCCCCACCTGAATACCATGTGCTTGATTCCAAATGCATTCTGCTACTGTCTGATTCTTTTCTGATTCATCTTTCCTGATCTTAAGGGAGTATCAGAAACTTAAATGAATGCTGAATATTTAAATGAGAATCAAAAGCCAAATGGACTAGGCTATAATCCTGTTATCTCAGAAAAGTCAAAAGAGCCACTAGAGTGCCCCAGGACAAAGTTTGTTAGTAGCTTTCACCAATGACCTCATTGAGGCAAGAGCCAACTACTTGATATAGTAGATAAAGTGCTGAAGCTAGAGGCAGAAAGACCTGGGTTGAAATCTACCTTCAGATACTTACTAGCCATATGACCTTGGGCAAATTACTTAACCTTTGTCTGCTATAGTTTCTTTGACTGGAAAGAGGGATAATAACAACACCTATCTCATGTGGTCAAAGTCAAAGGAGATTATATTTGTAGGTGTTTGGCACAAAGTGGATGTTAGGTCAATGCTAGTTATTAATATTAGTAAGCAATGATGTGGGGGTTTGATCCAGTCTTGCAGTTAATTGCCCCAGAAGCTATACCTTTCAAGTAATGGAACAGCTAATCCTGGAAACATTTTGGTCCCTTTGCATTTGTAAAGTCCAATTTGGAATCTCCAGATTTAGGGAATCACTAGAGAAAAATGAATAATTTTCTTTTTTTCTTTTATACTAGACTGTAAACTGTAGTCATTTTTCTGGTATATTTCCTTGTGAAAGTTTCTCTGTGATAACTTTTTTTTATTGAAGGTATGTGTAGTGATTTCTGTTATGTTACTATACCTGGTATTAATACCTTAGCTTAGGTAAAAAGTTTGGATTTTGAATCTATTAAATTCTAGATCCTAGCTCATAAAGACTCTTTTCCTGACCTTTTATTTATTAACATTTTTTCTTTAAAATATTTTTCCATGGTTCCATGATTCATGATTCCTAACCCCTTTCTTCCTCTGTCCTAGAGCTGATAAGCAGTTCCACTGGGTTATATATGTATCATTGTTCAAAGTCTATTTCCATATTATTCATATTTGTAGTAGAGTTATCCCTGACCTTTTAAATAGACATACACTGCTGATTATAAGGGTTAAAAATGGTTTCACTAAATTTATGAGTTAAAAAAGATCGTTGTGGTTGCCGTTTATAAAAATTAAACTATGAGTATGTTAGTAGCTTTAGTAGCTTTATTATAGCAGGGCAGAGATAGTAAAGAGGGAAATGTAGGAAGGAGATAGAAAATATTGCTGAGCTAAACACCCTATAATTGCTGATCCAAAGAAATCCAGCTCAACTCTAACAAAGACTCCCTCAGGTCCCAATCTCCAACCAGGAATCATGGTAGTCTCTTCAGTAAGAGTCTTACCAGCAAAGAATCAATCTCCAAAGCAGATGTCCAAACCAGAAGAATCCCAATGCAGAAGACCCTCCAACACAGAGATACCAACACAGTAAGAACCAACAAAGCAGCAGAATGAATCAGAATGCCCTTGGTTGGCTTTTTTATAAGCAGTTTCCTCCATGTCACTCCTGTCTCTCTGGTTTCTCCTTCCTTTCACTGTGGGCTGGTCTATCACATCTCAGGAACCAATCACAGCCTTTCAATTTGCCTAGCAAGTTGGGGAGGGGCCAGTGTTTGTGGTCTTTTAGAGTGTGAACTTTCTTAGTGACTTACTAAATGTTAAGTAGGGGTACTTTAAATTCTTGATTGATAACTTAAAATAGACAAAGGGAATAAAAATTCCCTTTCACAATCCCCCCCTGTGATTCTATTGGGAGACTCGAGGATGTTGAAATCTTCCAGATTTATATGCCTAGTCTCCCCAATGAATCATTTCAAATATCCAGTTTATATCTCTAAAGATCTTCTAGCTAAAGGTGCATACAATACTGCACTTTCTAAGGGGAAATTACAATAGTTGGAGTTAAGAGGGAAATAAAAGAGGAAGAGAGCAAAATCAATGATTGATAGGCACATTGACAAAAAAACAAAAAGACAAAAAACCCTTTGGCATAAGAGTTTACATTCAAAATAAATATGTTCAACTCCCTTTAGTTCAGTTCATTATATACCAAAGTTCACTCTGTATCTTTGATGCAGTGTGGTTTCTGTAGACTTCTTTATGGTACCTTCTTTAAAAGAGTTCATTTTCTTGATTCAGGGAGTTAGTGAGCTTCTTTTCCTGAAATTTTTCTCCAAAAATTTTAAATCTTGGATTTTACAAAAATTATACAATTCCCCCTGAGGAGGGTGTTGACCAACACCCAGATCAACCCAGGATACATGCCTGAATTATGGGGTATATGAATCAGTTCTCAAAAGAAAAACCAGAAACATAAAAAAAACCCAAATAGAAGAAAAAATTAGTATTTGGGGAAAAAAAATAAAAATCTATGTATATAAAAAATTCTGAGTAAGCAAGAATAAGCCCATAACAGGTCCTTGAATCAGGGCCCAATTAAAGTGATTTATGTCCTACAGGTCTGTAGAAGAATTGCAGTAATATTGCGCTTACCCATTGGCAGCCGAGACTACAGAAAATTGCCATAGTATAGAAGAGAAAAGGGACTAGATTCTGAGGTAAAAGGGGAATATGTGATTCCTTGCTCTGATTTTATCTTCAGTCTCAGGGATAGGGGAGCCATAATGGCAGCCAAACTAAGGTACTTGTCAAAACGTGGCACAGGGGAGTCCAGCATCTGACATAGGTGTGAATATTCTTCTTCTATATTCGAGCCTCCAGACCACAAATGTGAATCCGAACAACACCTATCCATGAGAGTGTGTCCAGTCAGGCCTTCCAAAAATAAAAAACCAACACCAAAGAGGCTGAGCCACAAAGGGCAGTTTCTCATGCCAAGGAGGCAAGAGTCTCACTTGAGTAAGTGTCCGTCTTCAGCTCTAGTCTCCAATGTAGGAAGCTGAATCTTCACCAGAATCCAAAGTCTGGATTGGGAAGCTGAAATCCGAAGAGCCAAAAGATACTGAAAACCACTGAGAACCTTCAACATGTACACAAGGCCAAGACCACCAAGAATTCCACCAGAGCCCATGCTCCCAAGGTTAAGAACCACCAAGAATGAAGAGCCAAGAATTCAAGAATGAAGAGAGCCAATCCCTCCCAGGTTCCTGTTTATATACAGTTTTCTCCACCCATTTCAATTTGCCAAGCAAGTTGGGGGGAGGGGCAGTGCTTTTAGCCTTTTAGGGAGTGAACTTTCTTTCTTAGTGACTTACTAAGTGTTAAGTGGGGGTACTTCAAGTTCTTGATTGATTAACTTAAAATAGACAAAGGTAATAAAGATTTCCTTTCACATAGTTTAACTGTGATATATCTCTGTGGACTGCAGGTCCATAGGCTAAGGTTTGCTAGATGGCTTAGAAATCCTGAGAAATCAACCCCAAGTACTTAATCTCTTTTGGGAACCATATACATATACATATAAAATATGTATATTTATATAATATATATACACAAACACACATATACACATATAACATATAGGTATAACATATCCACATGTATGTAACTGATCTTATTTTCTTTCCTTTCAGATGGAGAATGCTTGTCTCATTTTTGGATGGATTTGGAATAAAATTTAGGTTGTCTTTTCTTTGGAGAAACCTTAAAAGCTATGTTCTTTCAGGGATCCAGAGGACTTGGTTGTCTTGTGTAGAAAGGAATGCTTAGAGATTTTGTCCATACCCTATTAGGTTCTCTATGTGTTTCAAGCCTCTCTGGAGAAAATTTTGCGTGCCCTATTGTTATAAGGACTCAGAAGAATTTTAATAGCTTATATCCATCAAGTGTAAGCCCAACAGTGCCTCTTTGTTTTAGCACCTCATGACCTTTTGAGTGTTGCTACATACAAGCCAGTTTGGTGTGGTTTTTCACTTGAGGGTACAGGTGTGACTTCCAGTTGACTCCAGGTCTGTGGTGGAAAGAAAGCCTTTTTGAGATGGGAAGCTTGGTTTTCTTTGTCTTTTTCTTATTTTTATTGCTTTTGATTTGAGGAAGGCCATTTCAGGTACCTAAATAAGCTCTTATTAAGTGCTAAGTAAGCAGTAATATGACAAACACAGCAAAATATTCTTTGTTGACTCTGAATAACTATTTTTAAGAGAAATTGTGATTTCCTGTACATGTGAGACCATTACATCTGTGATACATTGTCTGCTTTGAGACTTTTCTCTGTATAACCCTTGGAAAACAAGTCAAAAGATAATGAATGCTTATGCTTTCCTGGGATCCCAGAGATTTGTTCTGAATTGGAGATATGGACAATGGATTCAAAATGCACCCTGACTGGTTTGCCAAGTACTACACATTTTTATACAAGATTGGGGGAGAGGAGAGTGGGCTTAAGTGAGGAATTGGCCTAAGGGCCTTATAGCAGGGGTCAGCAACGTATGGCTCTCTTTCTGCAGGAGCCATAAAGTCAGTTTTTTTTCAGGCGCTGTTACAGGAGCGCACACTGTGAGCACTGTACGGCTCTCACAAAATTACATTTTTAAAAATGTGGCGTTTATGGCTCTCACGGCCAAAAAGGTTGTCGACCCCTGCCTTAGAGGATGGGTTCTTAACCTGGGGTCTGTGTATTCTCAAAGGATTTGTGGGTAGATTTTAGGGGGATTTGAATGCTTGAATGAGAAAAAAAATCACATCTTCATTTTCATTAATCACTAACTGAAATAATAATAATGACAAGTACTTATATTGATCTATAAGGTTTGCAAAGTACTTTACATAGGTTGTCATTTGAAATTTATCATTTCCTTCAATTATAAATTTAAGCAACAAATATTATTCTAAGGGGTCATAGACTCTACCAGCCTGTCAGATGAATTTATGGCACAAAAAAGGTCAAGAACCAATGACTTAGAGCAAGCCTAGAAGCCTATATATTCTATAATTTCTTATGATTTAATAAAATTCTATTATATTTCATGCACCTCAGTTTGTTTAGTAATTCTCCAAACAGTAGGTACCTGTTTTATTTCTAGTTTTTTGCTGCTATAACAAGGACTGCTCTGAATATTGTGATATATACATATACATATACACATGTATATGTATATGTAAAAAACAAAGGGAAAGGGCATACGTATACATATGTATATGTATATCCTTTCCCTTTGTTTTTTACTTTTTTGGGATATGTGCCTCACAGTGGGATCTCTAGTTCAAAGGATACAGACCTTTTAGTTACTCCACTGTTATTATTTCAAATTGCTTCACAAAATGTTTGGATCAGTTCACAACTCTACAAACAATATGTATCTGTTTCCCCACAGTCCCCCACAATACAACACGGATTCTTTCCATCTTTTGTTAATCTTTGCCACTTTGTTTAGTGTGAGATAAAATCTCAGAGTTGTTTCAATTTGTATTTATTGACTTGAAACATTTTTTCATATGACCCTTAATAATAATATAAAATTCTTTTGGGAATTGTTTGTCCATATCCTTTCCCCACTTATCCACTGGGAAATGACTCTATTACCTTATATATTCGCATTAATTCCCAGTGAAGGTAGATATGAAGCCATTATCTGAGATATTTTATGCAAAGAATTTTTTCCTCAATCACCAGTTTCCCTTATAATCCTAGCTACATTGATTTTGTTCATGAAAAAGTTTTTTCCTATTTCATCCGATCAGAATTGTCTATTTTTTTTTTATGATGTACTTGACCTTATGTTTGGTAAGAATTCTCTCCCAATGCATAGCTATGAGAGGTACCTCTTTCTAGTTTCCTCTAATTTTTAAATGATTTTTATACTTGTCATTTCCTTTTATAATTGTGATATTGGGTATAAAATGTGGTTCTAAACCCAGTTTCAGCCAACCGATTTTTAAACGTGTTATGATTAATATGATTTGGTTCCTTCCATAGGATGGGTAGAGATTGGTTATTGGGAAAGAATATTAATAACTAAGGTAATGCTGATGATAATAATGATGATAAGATAATGCCTGAATTATGACTCTTAGCACTCTCTGACCAATGCACAGAGTGCTGGCCTTGGATTTAGAAGACCTGAGTTTGAATCCTACCTTCCTACTTGCATGTGACCCTGGGAATGTAACTTAATCTCTCTATGCCTCAGTTTCCTTATCTATTAAATAGGGATAATAATAGTACCTGCTTGCCAGGATCGTGAGGATCATAATATATAAAGTGTTTTGCAAACCTTAGAGCACTATGCAAAGGCTGGTTATTTTCTTTCTTTTTAAATTATTTTTTAATGCTGGTTATTTTCAACAATCTTCTTCCATCACTGAAGAAGCACAAGACTGAGTATCATTTTGTTTTATGACATCTGACTGATTTTTTTTTTTAAGTGGGTATATAACTTCCAAATAACACCTAACGCTCCTCCTGTCTCCTAGGGTGAAGTTAGGTCAGAACGATCTCAATCTCCAGGTAGACCGAATGAAAGCAGGGAACAAAAAGCTAATGTTAGACTCTCCCATATCCCTTTCCTTAGAGAAGAAAGTTCAGGCTGCAATGTCAGGGAACAAAGTGGTAAGTGTGTGATGTCATGCGGGGGGGTGGAGGTGGGGGTGGGAGTGGGGGCGGAGAATACACCGAAAGAACCTGCAGCTTAGGAAATACCAGACCTTTTCTGTCTGAGCCCAACCACTACTTGCTCTGTCTCGGCCCCAGACCAGGGGAACTATGCGGCCAGCCAGCTTGGAGGACATAGTTTAACCTCCATACTCCTATTGGCGAGTGTATGGGGGAAGATGGGAGGTGGAGGAGGAGGGGAAGAGAAGAGAAGAAGGAGGGAGGCGGGAGTAGACCACTGCTCGACCCACATTTAACAGCATGCTGATGTGCAATTCCTTTTACAATCAGCGCCCTGCTGGCTTTCATGTGCTCAAACATCCCGCTATTTCCTGCGGATGAACCCTGAGATACAGCAGCACACAAGCCCATAGCTAGATTGCAGCGAGCATCTCTACGGAGCTGGGTCTCACTTTCCCCTAAGTCTCAGCTTCCCAGGAACTTCATTTCCCGTCAGGTCCCGAGGCTCCGCGCACGCGCGATAGTGGCCTCAGCCATGGCTACCGTGCTGTCCCGGGCGCTCAAGCTCCCAGGTAAGCAGCTGGGTTTCCAGGACCACTCAGTCCCCGACCCTGCCTGGAGGAGCCCGGGGTGGGGGAGAGAGAAGGAGGAAGTCGGACCTACCCCAGAGTTTGGTACCCTGCCTCAGGGGGGGGAGGGGAGCGGAGATGGGGCTGAAGAAAGTAGAGGCAGCCGAAGCCGGGTCTTGCTAGGGGTCGCCGGCGGCCGGTGGCCGGAGCGTCTGTCCCCGGGGCATCTCCCGGCGCTTCTTGTAGGGTCCGCTCGCTGTCCAGGTGCGGGGAAAAGGTTCTCAGGAAATGGGGTCTTTTTGGAAAATGAGCCCTGGGTGGATGTGCGTGCCTGGGAGCGGGGAGGAACAAGCGGCCCCGTCTTTGGCCTCGGCTGGTGGAGAAGGTGCGAGGGCAGATGGGTGCGGGCCCAACCATGGCGCCTGCATCAGCTCCAACATCCTCACCCGCAGCATCCTCAGTATCCTCAGCCTCGGCCTCAGCACCAGCACCAGCGCCAGTACCAGGACCAGGACCAGGGTCAGCACCAGCGCCAGGGGCTGTCTCAGCACCCTCACCAGCAACAGCACCAACTATTTAGTAACTGGTGCTCCGCTGGCGGAGAGACAGAAGGCTTCTTCTTCCCCATCACTTTTTTTGTGGCTCTGTATGGGGGATGGGGTGCAGGAGTCAAACCAGAGGGCCAGTCATCTCCCCCTCCCTGTCCCCCATTTGGAGGTGGAGAATAGGAAAGGCGGGGGGGGGGGGGGGGAAGAGGGGAAGGAGGAAGGTGACCGCCTGAAAGTGAGTGTGGAGGCATTAATTTCTTCCTTCTTTGCCAGCTGAGGTTTTGCAACCTCAAAGAAGGTATTCCAAGAGTTGATATTGATAATGGTGTCCCTAAGAAAGGGTTCATCAGTACGAGACTGCTATGCTTACAGAATGAATTCCCTATCATCATCAGGATGGGATCATACTCTTAGTTTTCCTTTAACAGAAATAAATAATGTAAACTCAAATAACTATCCGGCATTTGTTTTGTCCCAGTGAAACACTTCTTCAAGAAAAGTAATTCAGCTATATATATAACCTTAATATTAACATTAAACTGACAGAGAGAAAAGTAAATTCCCTCACTGATTTCATCAAAAACGTGTTTGTTCCTTAGCATAGACTCTGACACAGGTCCTTAATGTCTTGGGCAAAACAGAACTCTACAAAACAGAACTCTCCCTTTCCAGTATACTGGAAAGGGAGAGTTCTGTTTTGTCTCCTAGACTTTTCCTTTCATCTAAGACCAATCTTTACACTGATACTTGCATTCTAGGTCACAAGGGCACTGGGATAATTATTAATGTGATCTCTCTGGGAACTTATGTAGGGACAAGGGTTAGAATTGTGATTTCATTGATATAAGGAACTCCCTGTACCAACAATGCAGGTCAGCACTTTCTCTGCAAACATATTTTTAGTGCATTGTCTAGGTCACTGAGAGGACGAATTGGTCTGATCATGTGCCCAGGAGTGAGACCCATTACATAGTCCTAGCTCTTGAGATTGGCTTTCTATCCATTACACACACTGCCTTTTCTAGGAGGGGTTAAATATACTGAGAAATTTAAATTTAGGAAGCAGTATGTGTCCTTATGTGGTAAAACTTGTTAACTTTACATGAATGAAGATCTATTGCATTCTGCTCTGGTATTTCTCTGGGTCTGGAGATAAAGATTCAATGAATGAATTAAGCTCATACTATGAAGGTGTTGTGCCAAGTAATATATATATATATATATATATACATATATATATATATATATATATATATAAGAGACATTTCCTACCCTCAGCAAGTTTACATTCTAATTTGGGACCCCCATAGTTATAACTAGGGAAAGGTATTTTAGGTTAGGAAGATATTGGGATAATTGATTAGATTGGAATCATAGGGCTGTGGATTGAATGATCCTTTCCACAAGCAACAGTAGTGTTGATATGAATATTGATCTCAGGATAAGACTTAGAAAGCCAGAGTAGTGTGTTCAGGGCTCCATTGCAAGATGACTGAGAGAAGCATGGTCAGGGTCCTTGGTGGACTAGATCACTAGCAATGAGGACAGCGCAGTCAATAGAAGTTCTAAAATTAAAGGACTTAGGTCTTCCAGAAGAAGGGAAGGGCTGAATCAAAAATATTCAGAATTTCTTCTTTAAACTTTTTTTTGTAACTTCAGCATAGGCTATTAGGTATGCTTAGAAGATATGGATGTAGGAAGGATATTGTTTCAGAAACTATTGAGTCCCTCTTGATTGTCTAGATTAAGCCTGGGGCTAGGGGACTCAATGAAGTGTTTAGTTTCAGAAACTTGGCCTTCTGTCAAGGTGTTAATACTTTGCCAAAGTCAGTTTATACTTCAGGCTTCTATGTGGAGGTAGCATGCTTTAAAGCAGTCAGGTGTGTCTCACCTGTTTTTAATTTTAGATCTAGAAAATAATTGCTTTATGTTTATATTTTTTTTTAGTTTTTCCTTCCTTTTTTACCTTGGTCTCAATATATAAAATAAATTGATTTTTTACATGAATGTTCATTTATTCACTCTTTAGGGGCAGTCAGCTTGGTGCTAGTTTAGAAACTCAGGAGCTATAATTCCCTGTATCTCATCATTACCTTAGTTAACACTTTTAGTTAGGACAAAGGGTTCTGAGGTAATAATGAGCTAATGCCAGACCCAAGAAACATAAGGTTAAAAAATTCTGCTGTTGGATTTTGAAGTCACTTAAACTTTCAGTAAGGACAACATAAGGAGGAACATATTTGATTTATTTTAATATAATGAGTTTAATTAGTAGCAGTGAAAATGTGCTCCCAGAACAATCACAGAGGTCCAGATTTTCAGGACTGTTTTAAGCTTGGTAGTATAAGACTGGTTTTTACTGAGAACTAAGCATGACCTTAGTCCAAGTGCCACCAGGACATCTAAAAATATATATTCTTAGGCTAAATCTGTGTCCCTTATTCTCTAAAGCCTATCATCCTTTAGGTGTCTGTCATATTCTGATTTTTTCTCCCCAGAAATATTTAGAGAAGTTTCAAGCTTATGTCTTTCTGACCTATTTATGTCTCCTTATGTACTCTTGGTCATGCTCTGTAAATGACACCTTTTAGGTGTTTTTCCTAGGAAGAAACTGAAGCACTGTTGAAAGTTCACTTTTATTTATGCTGCAAAATTTGACTAGGCCACTAGATTATATCTTCTCCTGAGTCTCCCTTATTTTATTTAAAAACTTTTACTTAAAGAAAAAAAAACAACAAACCCTTACTTTCTGTCCTAGCAGTGACTCTAAGACTGAAGGTGAAAGGCTAGACTTGTTCAAGGTTACAGTTAGGAAATATCCAAAATGCCAAATTTGAACCCAGGTCCTTCTGACTGCAGGCCTGACTATACATTGAACCACCTCACTGCTCCTCTCCCTTATTGTTTTTAATTTATTTTTCTTTTTTTATTTAAAATGTTATTCCATGGTTACATGATTCATGATTCCCCTTACCCCTACCCCCACCCCCACTCTTTCCTCCTGCCTCCTCCTGGAGCTGATAAGCAATTCCACTGAGTTATACATGTAGCATTGTTCAAAATCTATTTTCATGTTATTCATATTTGCAGTAGAATGAACTTTTAACAACAAAACCCCAATCATATCCACACTGAACTACATGATCAATCATATGTTTTTTTTTTCTGCATTTCTGTTCCCATAGTTCTTTTTCTGGATGTGGATAGCATTCTTTCTCCTAAGTTCCTCTGGATTTTCCTGGGTCATTGCATTGCTGCTAGTAGAGAAGTCCATTACATTCGATAGTGCCATAATGTATTAGTCTTTGTGTACAATGTTCTCCTGGTTCTGCTCCTTTTGCTCTGCATCAATTCCTGGAGGTCTTCCAGTTCACATGGAATTCCTCCAGTTCATTATTCCTTTTAGCACAGTCATATTCCATCACCATCAGATAGCACAGTTTGTTCAGCCATTCCCCAATCAAAGGGCATTCCTTCATTTCCCAATTTTTGCCACCACGAAGAGTGCAACTATAAATGTTTTTGTACAAGTCTTTTTCCTTATTATTTCTTTGGGGAAACAAACCCAACAGTGCTATGACTGGGTCAAAAGGTAGGCATTCTTTTAAAGCCCTTTGTGCATAGTTCCAAATTGCCCTCTAGAATGGTTGGACCAATTCATAACTCCACCAGCAGTGTATTAGTGTCCCAATTTTGCCACATCCCCTCCAACATTTATCACTTTCCTTTGCTGCCATATTGGACATTCTGCTAGATGTGATGTGGTACCTGTTATGCTGGATGTTATGCTGGGGGGGATTAAATTAGTCCCTCTATAACATACCTCGATGTTGTTTTAATTTGCATTTCTCTAATCAGGAGGAATTTAGAACACTTTTTTTTTTAAACCTTTACCTTCTGTTTTGGAACCAATACTGGGTATTCGTTCCAAGGCAGAAGAGTGGTAAGGGCGAGGCAATGGGGGTTAAGTGACTTGCCCAGGGTCACGCAGTTAGGAAGTATCTGAGACCAGGTTTGAACCCAGGACCTCCCATCTCTGGGCCTGGCTCTCAATCCACTGAGCCACCCAGCTGCCCCCTAGAACACTTTTTAATGTGCTTATTGATAGTTTTGATTTCATCGTGTGAAAACTACCTATTCATGTCCCTTGACCATTTGTCTATTGGTGAATGGTTTGTAAATTTGACTTAGTTCCTTATATATTTGGGAAATTAAACCTTTGTCAGAGAGTTTTGTTATATAAATATAAATATTCTCCCACTTTGTTGCTTTCCTTCGAATTTTGGTTGCATTGGTTTTGTTTGTACAAAACCCTTTAAATTTGATATAGTCAAAATCATTCATTTTACATTTTGCAGTGTTCTCTATCTCTTGCTTGGTCTTAAATTCCTTCCTTTCCCACAGATCTGACAGGTATACTATTCTATGTTCACCTAATTTATTTATGATTTCACTCTTGTCATTTACCCATTTTGAATTTATCTTGGTATAGGGTGTAAGATGTTGATCCAAATCTAATTTTTTCTATACTTTTCCAATTTTCCCAACAGTTTTTGTCCAATAATGAGTTCTTGTCCCCAAAGCTGGGGTCCTCCCTTATTTTTAAAGGAAAATCAATCTATAACTTGGGAGTCTTCAGTTAAGATTGGCAGAGAATAAAATCACCAAATGACGCCAGTATTGGACCATAAAGTTTAAATTCAGTTTTGATAATTAAGAATAATCTTGAACAAATCATTATATATCTTAGTACCTTTAAGTCAATTCAGGTGTGCAAGCATTTATTAAGTACTTGCTGTATGCTAAACACTATGCTAAGCACTGGTGATACAAATAGAAGCAAAAAAAAAAAAAAAAAATAATGGCAGCCCCTGATCTCAAGGAGCTTACTTTCTAATGATGGAAGATAACACATAAAAGGGAGCTGAAAAGCTGAGTGGAATAGTAGACAGGAAAGGAAGCTGTAGAAGGTATTTGTATCAGGCATGAAGTGAACCTCTGGGAACAACAGCTAGTTGGACTGGGCCCTTCCTGAGGTTCCTTTTGAAAGGAAATCAACAAGGGAACCATAGTGGCGGGAGGTAGCTGAAACTTGGCAAAGATGTATTTTACTCTTGGTGTCATTCTGTGAGCATCCAGGAAGTTCTCATTCATTTATGGCTTGCTAATTTGTAATTTATTCATATTGGGTAGAAGTTTACCTTTATATTACTTAGGGAAAAGAGTTTGGTAAGTAGATTTTAACAGTGTAAATAAGGCATATTTAACTTGTTATAGAATGAGGCTAAGAATTGTTTTTCAAGACCATCAATCACTTCAGTAGCATCCTTGTTTTTTAAATAATTTGTGTTGTTTATAAACATTTCCTTATCTGTTAAAGCTTCTGGCAAGTAGTTAGTTACATTATGTAAAAGTTATTCTGCAATTTAGGCTGCTTACTGAACCAGAATGATTTTCTTTTAACTTTGAGTGAATCGGTGAGATTTTATTCTACTTCACAGATAATCAGAGTTGAAAGGGACTTTAGACATGAAGGAGTCTACAGAAGAGAGAATTGAGCTCTAGATTAAGTTACTGGGTTGATGGGAATAACTAGTCAGTGATAGAATTAGAATACATATCTCTGGGTCTAAAGTCTAGTGCTCTTTCTACTGTTACCTTCCTCTTATCAGTAATATTAAAGTAATATCATTTTTCACCCAAGTGCTATTTTAGTTTGAGGTTTAAAGTATGAAAAATTCTCTTCTGAACACTGTTTAAAATAAAGTCTTTTAATCAAAAAAATATTCCTAATGACAAAAAGCACATGGGGCTAACAATACCATTCTGTATAATAATTCAGTTGTCAAGAATGAATCCTGAGCAAGTACACATATCGACAATTTACACATACAACATGTGTGTATATAGGTTAATAGCTATGGTATCATTTTACCAAGGTCTTGAGATGAAAATGAGGAAACTGCTTCTCCCTCTACAGACCAACAATTGTTCTACCATTTATAAATATGGAGAGTTGCCTTCAGCACTGAGGGTTTAAATGACTTTCCTGGAATCAAACTACCATTATATATCAGTTAGGTCTGAACCCAGGTTTTCCTTACTTTAAAGACATTTCTTCATATTCTATATCACTCTGCTTTTCAGCTACTATGTACTTATATCATCAGTTATCACAAAAGTAGAACATAATAGTAAAATATTGTTAATGCTAAAGTTGAACTGAATATCTGTTTTAATTCATCCATGCTACCTCTGTAACATCTCTCATATCTGTCTCCTCATGTCAGTCCCCTCCTAGTTCAGGCACACATTAGCTCTCACCTGACTATTGAAATAGCCTTCTACTTGATTGATTGATGCTTCCAGCCTTTCCCTTTTCCAATCCAGCCTTTACATTGCTTCTAGGATAAAATACACACTCCTTTATCTGGCATTAAAAAGCTTAATAATAATTTGGTTCTAGCCTGTCTTTTCAAGATCACTTTACATTATTCCCTTGCACATAATAATATCTATTATCCAAACTGTTCTACTTATTGTTTCCCTATACAATGGTACCTTGATACACGAGCACCTTAAGTCATGAGAATTTGAGATATGAGCAGTCACGTTCAGGATTTTTTGCTTTAAGTCATGAGAGGATGTTTGAATCATGAGCTTCCACCACCCTCCACTAGATAGCCTGCTGAAGGTTGGATTTCACAAGTTACAAGAGGCTGTCTTTTTTAGTTCAGTGTTTATCTGGCTGTGCAAGCATCTGTCTTGATTTACTTTTGCTTTCTTCTTTATTTTTGTCTTTATTATCAGTTTTTTGGGCAAATTTCTTAACTTTTAACCATGGGTCCTGACGAAGGAGGAATTGAAGGAGTTGGAGCAGCAGGAAATTAGTGGGGAGGAACCTGAGGTGGATGAGGTAATCAGTACAAATGACATTAAGAAAATGTTGAGGATTTGGGAAAAAAATTAAACAGTTTATTGAAAAGATACATCCAGAAAAAGTTGCAATAGGTCATGTGTTGGAGCTGTGTAACAATACTTGTTTCACACATTATTGAAACCTGAAAGGGAGGAAGAAACTAACTTCCATGCAAAGGTTTTTGTTGAAATGACTTCTTAAATGAAATTGAGGAAAGTGTGGCAAAACAGCCAAAATTCAATGAAGAAAATGATGATAATTAAGTAAAGTAAAAAAATAGCAATTATGTTTAGCAATAAAGTTATATAATAAGTAGTATGTCAGATCAATTTTGCATTTAAATATATCGTTATGAGTGTAGAGAGTAAGTTATGGTAAGTGATAACACATGAAATGAAAACCTTTGCCAGCTTCTTTGCCTGACCTTGAAGGTAAATAACATTTCATAAGCAAGTTTATTTTTTTACGTTCTTTTTTATTACCTATAAATATATTTATTTGTTATTTGTAAAGTACATTTTGTATTTAAAAGCATACAATTTTGTATTTAAAAAGCATATAAAACAAAAATTTGTGTGATTTTTTTTTGGGCCAGAATGAATTAATTACATTTCCACTTAAAATGGGGAAATTCGATTTGACACATGACCAATTGAGTTACGAGGTTGGCCATGGAATAAATTAAACTTGTGTGTTAAGACATTCCATCCATCTTCTGCCTCTGGAAAGGCTGCCCTCATGTTTGGAGTGTTTAACCTCTGCCTCAGTTTCCTCAACTGTAAAATTGGCATAGCATCTACTTCCAAGGGTTCTTGTGAAGGTCAAGTGAGATATCTGTTAAATGTTTATTGCAGTGCCTAGCACATAGATACTGAAAAAAATAGTTTCCTTCCTTCCTTCTCCCCCTATTTCACATTTATATTGTATGAATGGGCAGGGGCCTCATCTCTCCTTGCCCAGACTACTCCCTGGTTGCTGCTTTCTTTCACCCTCTGTTAAATCAATCTCTTTCATGATCTCTACTGCTGTCATCTATAGCTTGTTTTTTGTCATGTCAGCTTCCAGTTGAATAACTACTTTGCTCTTCTGCTGCCATCATTTGTTTCCAGCAGGTGTTGGAGTTATCCTGTCACTGCTTGTCTCTCTTACCACAGATGACTCATTGCCTGTAGTTCCTAACTTCCCACAGTCCTGTTTCTTCATGCTTTAGAAAAGAGTTTCACGATTCATTCTTCCCCCAAATATTCATCACTTCGTGGCCTTTTCTTTATGTATAATCTTCTCTGAAATTAGCAAGGCTGGTGCAGGTAACCATCTATCCTAAGGTATGTGTTCAAGGAAGTAGAGTGACTTCTAAGTTACAGCAAAGCAGTGGAGTAGGACGGTACATATTTTGGGTTTCATTTTGTCACTTTCATTCATTTACTTTGTGGAACAGCCAGGCTGGCCTTCTTGGTTTTCATCTCATATCCCCTATTTCTTATCTCTATGTCTTAGCACTGATTGTTCCCTCCTCAGTTACTTTGTATTTACTTTCCTCATGTTTACATAGTTTTATATATATATTTTGTTGTCTGTCCTATTAGAATGAGAGCAGGGATTATTTCATTCTTTATATTTGTATCCCCAGTGCCTGGCATTTATTGTGATTCAGTTGTGTAAAACTCTTTGTGACCCCATTTGGATTTTTATTTGGATTTGGATTTAGACTGGCAAAGATACTGGAGTGGTTTACCTTTTCTTTCTCCAGCTCATTTTATGGATGAGGAACTGAGAGGTAAATAGGACCACATAGTTTGTAAGTGTCTAAAGGCAGATTTGAACTCAAGAAGAAGAGTCTTCTTCATGCTAGGCCAGTGGTTACCAAGCTTTTTTGGCCTACCTTTCCAGAAAAAATATTACTTAGCCCCCTGGAAATTAAATTTTTTAAAATTTTAATAGCAATTAATAGGAAAGATAAATACACCTGTGGCCATCACCTCCTCCCTGGATTGCTGTAGTACCCACCAGAGGGGCGGTAGTGCCCACTTTGGGAATCACTGTTCTAGGCCCAGTATTCTATCTACTACTCCACCCAGCTGCTGCTACTGCCTAGCATAATACTTGGCAAAGAGTAAGTGCTTAATATATGCTTGTTTACATATGTATCTGGAGTACCTAGCATTTGTTATGATTCAGTTGTGTCTAACTCTTCGTGACCCCATTTGGATTTTGATTGATTGACTGATGATTGATATGTAAGACAGTATTCCATATCAGATAGAGAGCTAGCCTTGGAGTCAGAAAGACCTACAAATACTGTCTCTGACAAATACTGGTGGTATGATCCTGGGTAAGTCACACCTCTTCTCAGAGCTTTAGGCTTTTCTCTAGGACTCTAAATTGCAAAGTAATTGCCAGTATGAATTAGTAGAAGGGGTTTTCTCACCTGGAGTTCATAAATTACTGAAGACCCTGGTCTGGACCATAAAGGGATCCATTCTCCAAAGAGCTCATTGTTCATCTGGGGTTTATCTTTTTTCCTTTTTATCCATGATGACAGCTCTCCTTGTCCTTAGGGAAGAAGAGCCCAGATTTAGGAGAATATGATCCCCTCACCCAGGCTGACAGTGATGAAAGTGAAGATGATCTCGTTCTCAACTTGAAGCAGAAAAATGGAGGTGTCAAAAATGGAAAGAGCCCTCAGGGAGAAGGGCCAGACCCTGACTCAGATGCAGAGGGAGTTGGGCCTGCTAAGCAGCATTTGTCTGAAGTCACCACAGAGGGCTACCCCTCTACACCTCTTGGCAGTCTGGAGCAGAAGACAGCATCTTCGCTTGTGTCTCATGTGCGCACATTGATTTTCTTGCTTACTGTCCTGATTTCAATGATTCTGGTGTTAGTATGTGCCTTTCTGATCCCTTGCCCTCCCAGAGATCTGCAGAGCACATGGAGCCGCCGCTTGGGTCAAGAAGGAGGTGAGTGGAACCATTTTCTGAGACTTCATGAGGCTCCTGATTATTTCATGATTCCTCAATTGTAATTAATTAACCTTTATTCTAATTGTTACAAAACTCTTAAAACTATTTCTTTGGTAACAAGTGGAGGGATTTGGGGTTGGTGAAATTAGCCTACTCATCTTTCTTTTTATGTGCCAGACCTATGACCTCACTGGAATAGGGTTAACTGTTGATTGGAAGGAATGGGCCTGGACCTGGGATCTCCTGGAGCTTGTGGCCAGAAGGATTTCTCTATCAATGTAGTCTAGTGCTTTCTCTGAATCATGTAGTCTAAGACAGCTGTCTGATTATAATAGTATAATACTATACCATTATATGTAACATACTGTAATAATGATAATGACTACATTCATGTAATTACTTTATAAATACAAAGCATTTTACATCCATTTTTTTTTCATTTGATCTCCATGTGATGTAGATAAATGAAGAAAATGAGGCTCAGAAAGGTAAATTTTGACTTGGTCAAAGTACAATCATAAATAAGACTTGAACTCAGGGCCTCTGACTCCAAGTTTGGTATTTTTTTTTTTTCACTCTAAGCTGAGGAATCATTACCTAACAGTATCTTTATCCAGTAACAGGTCTGGAGTAAACGCAGAGAGGAGGAAGCACTTAGAAGTGAGACACTCCTTGCCTCTTTACTAGTAAAGTGAAATGCCATAGAAGAATGGATTTCTAGTCATACATAAAGTCCAGGGCCTGATCATCCAAGGATAAGATGCTATCCCATGTATAAGGCAATTGGACAATTGTAAATACATATTCTGTAAATACATATTTATTCTTTTTTTGCTTTCTGTCTTAAATGGCTAGGGTGTTACAGATTGAGTTGTTAAGCATTTAGCGGGTAGATAGGAGGCTGTAGATTA
This sequence comes from Gracilinanus agilis, assembly GCF_016433145.1. NCBI lineage: Eukaryota > Metazoa > Chordata > Mammalia > Didelphimorphia > Didelphidae > Gracilinanus > Gracilinanus agilis. Next base: position 200,256,527 of record NC_058134.1, on the reverse strand, counting down.
AAAAAAATGAGTTATGTGTTTCCTTATAAGAACAGTTAAGATGCACCTGAGTCCCTTAAATTATTTTAATATAGAAACTGCTCAGTTGATCCTTTCAACGTGAGGTCTTTGTATCTGTCCTCAGTCATTATAAGGCAGAAGAGGGTGTCTGTGGTATGGGATACCTTCCTACAGATGGAAATCTTCACCCTTTTGGGTTCTTTGTGCATCTTGAAGCAAGGGGCCCAACTAATGAGTAGTAGGGGATTGGGGATCTCTCTGTAGACTAAGTTGAAAAGGCAGTAGAAGATGCTATACTTCATCTTAGACTGTTTCTTTCTCTTTAGAGAAGGCAGTAGTGTGACAGATTCCAGTGGTTTCCTCTGTAGGTCACCTCTTATAACCAGTTTCTTATCCTGATCTTTTGTGTTGTATTGCCCTTCCACTCTGGCCAGAGAGAATTGACTTGGAGTTTTAGACCTTGTCATCTGGCTTCTGACTTCATCATTGAATTGAAATTACTTTTTTGAAAGATATGTACCCTACTGTCACATCTGAAGGCCCTTTCTCATCTTATCCTTTTAAAAACTCTACTGTTTACCTCCTTTTTTCTCCTGAATATTCTCTCCTCTGGTTTTTGTAACATTGTTCCTTCTTGATTCTCTTCCTACTTTTCTGACTCCTTGTAAATCTCTTTTGCCCTGTAACTATGAGTATACGCCAAAGCTCTGTCCTGGTACTCCTTCCCTTTCAATACAATCTAATTTGTTGACCTCAGCAGCACTGTCCCTCCCTCTTCCCACCCACTTCTCCATTTACCTTCTCTTTGCATGATGATTCCTAGACTTAAATAAATACTTCACCATAGTCTCTTTCCTGATCTCCATTTTTCAACTGGATATTCCATAGACATTTAAAACTTTTTCTATCTAAAACAAAACTCATTTATTGTGCCCCTAAACTCACCCTTTTTCTGGAATTCCCTGTTTCGGATTTATGAAGTTTGTATCATATTATCCTTGACTCTTCCCTCCCTCTCACTACACATATCCAATTTGTTGAGAAATCTTATTTCTCCTTTTATGACATTTCTTGCAGCTATTTTCTCTCTGCTCAAATGAACACCTTCTAGTTTCAGGCCCTTATCATCACTCACCTAGACTATGGAAATAGCCTCTTACTTGATCTCCTTGCCTTATGGTTCTCCTCTCCAATCTATCCTCATACAATAACTTAGGAGATTTTCCTGAATTACTTAGGCCTGACTATATTTCTCCACTTCTCAATAAGCTCCATTCATTTCCCATTGCCTCTATGACCAAACATTAGCTCTGCTGTCATTGAAAACTCTTGACAACCTGGCTGCAACCTATCTTTTCAGCCTTATTATACATCATTCCTCTTCTTTTATTTTACAGTCCAGACAGACAGGCCTTACTAGTGTTCATCACACATGATACACCAACTCCTTTCTCTGTACCATGGATTTGTCCCTTTCTCATACAAAGTATGCACTCCTTCCTTAATCCTGCTTCTGAGAATCCTATGTATTTTTTTCCCCAAGGCTTGGCTCCAGTATCACATTCTCCTTGAAATCTTTCCTTATTCCTGCAGATTCTTGTTATTGACCTCTATCTCCCCATTACTTTGTATGTACTTTGTGTATATTTTTGTACATATTGTCTCTCTGATAGACTATAAGCTCTTTTATGAAGTTTGTTTCATTTTTGTCATTATATCCCAAGTTCCTAGAACAGTTTCTGGTGTTTACTTGTTGACTGATTTGCTAAGTACCTTCTTTTCCATAATAGGGGGGGACTTGTCTCCACTGGAGCTGGTTGATGTCAATGGCGATGGGTTGCCTGATGTCCTGCTTTCCTTCATGAACCTAAGAAATGGGAGTATGATAGGTAAGAGTCATGATGCTAACTCCGCTTGATTGGGAGAGTTTCGGGAAAATATCCAATTGAGGTGTCTCTTCCTATGTGGATGCAACATCCATTATAGAGGATTAGAATTATGTAGCTTGTAAAACTGTGTCACTTTTTCCCCCTTGTGGAGAAAAGTAATCTATTCAAGTTCTTGTCCCAAGACATTTATTTGGAGTTTCCATTAAGAAAATCTAGGCATTCATCAAAAGGATCAAGCTTTGAACTTTGTTTTTACTGTTAGAATTTTTCCTTTTTGAATTTTTTGCAATGCATACAAGTCATTTGGTCATAAGTAGAATATGAAAAAAAAGTCCATGTTTTTTTGTGTGTGCTTTAGTAGCCCTCAGTACAAAAAATTTCCTTTACCAGCTTTTAGTAGCTCATATGCAGGGCAGCTCCCAGCCTTTTTATGTTTCATACTGTTGGTTATATAGCACTGTGGTTATGATCACTTAAACCCATGATTAAAATCATGGGTGTAATCTCCATTAGATCCAGCTAGCTTTATTTTGATCCATGGCCACAGGTCCACATTGTACTCATACCTTTGGCCACTTGCCTCATAAATATGTGCCATTCATTGGTCACAAGAGGGATAAATGAGAACCTATAGATGGACAAATGCCAACTCATCACCACCCCTAGACAAACAATTCAGAGCACTCATAATAGGGTCAATAGCATTCTGTTTACATGTAGAGAGACACAATTTGTTTTTCATAGACAAAAAGAATCACTGTCTTCATTTTACAGGAGAAACCGAATCTTCAATTGTTATTTAAATCTTATTTTTTAACATTTCACACATATTTGTATGAATAGATTCCAAATAGATTGGAAACTCCTTGAGGGTAGAGAACTATTTTATATTTTTTTGGGTAAATAGACAGTATTATTAGTTAACTCTTTTTCTACTCCTTTTTTGTTTATGCTTTCAGGTGTTCCTAAGCCACAGGCCTCTCTTCTAGCTCTTTCAGGGGTAAATGGTAGTACTCTTTGGACCAGTACTCTCTCAGAGGAGGCACAAAGTTTGCAGTGTTCTGGGTTGACTCCAGTAGACTCCTCAGAAGCTATCTGTCTTGTGACTGGGATATCCAAGCTTCTCAGTGCACTCAATGCCACTTCAGGTAAAGAGCAAATGTCACAGAGAAATCACTATGAGCCATGACAGTGGATTAGATTATTCCAGCAGAGAGTGGGAACCCTTGCCCTCCACCATAGGAAATTTGATTTCTTAGTATGAAAGACATGTTTTATAGGGCATAGGGAAAAAATTTATAGAATATTGAACAAAACACCAGATTTATCTGTTTTGTGTAATTTAGACAACAATAATGTGCTATTCTTCAAACAAAAAATTCCCTGAGATCTTTGGTTTGCAAACATACTTCCCCAATTTATTTTTTCCCAGACAACGGAGTTTTGTGATGTCAGAATTGGCACATAAGAGTTAACGTTTAAACATGTAATCTAGCTACTTAGAAATTCAAGCCAAGTTTGTTAAGCAATGCTAATTTGGCTATTTATATGCTTACCTAGTTGAGTAAGCTGAATTGCATGTTTGCTTCTAGAATTATTTATGTGCTACCTGTAAAATGCACAATTGAGGCACATTTTGTCATTGTATTTTGCCTCTCCAGTAAAATTTTGGAGTAAAAATGAGAAACAATTAATATGTATGATTTATGAAGTAACATGTCTAGGTTTTTAGCAAATGTTCCATAATTTATACATTCAGGTGAGTATTATTTTCTTTTCAATTTTCATTAGTTAACTTGGGGAGCTACATATTGATAATTGTTAGAATTCCACTTTTAGAATTAAAGCCTTTTGAGCTTTCATCAGAGCTTAATCAGCTAAAGCTCTGATGCATTCTTTTGAATGCCCTCAGTTTTTGTTCTTTGAATATATAGTTGATTCTTGGAAACAACTTAAAATCATTAGAAACCAAACTTATAAAATAAAGTGCATGATCAATCCAGGAAATGCAAGGTTTTGGTTAAAAATAGTTGGTAATATTGGTGTTCTTGTATATGATTCATAAACTTTCTTTGAAAGCAGTTTCCAGAGTTTTTTTTTTTTTTTTTTTTTGTCATTTGCTCAAGTGACCTTCTGGTAGAAACAATAGAATAGATTTTCTGAATAACTAACTATTCCTTGTCCATATGACAAGTCACCTTATATCATCTGCAACCCCCCCCTCTCCAGGAAGAAAAAAATCATCTGCTCTTTCCCAGGATGATTTCAGTTACTTCTTTTGAATTATATATGAATTTAATACATTGTCTTTTTTAGTTACACAAATCCCCCACCTCTACACCCTGCCTATGAAATGAAGCTGTAGCAAGGGAAGAGGTGATTGCATTTTTCTTTAATACAATTTTTTTCTTCTCTTGGGTGGTGGTAGTAGTGAAAGGTTTGCTAATACAAAAACACAGCAGTAATTAGTCTGTTTGTTCTCTCATAGGCAAAGCCATTTGGACTCTAAACCCAAGCCACTTGTTCAATGGGACTTTGACCACCCCAGCTGTGGTGCTTCCAGATTTGGATGATGATGGAGTTAGAGATCTCATGGTTCTGACCACTGGGGTATCAAAGGTATGGCTTCAATTAGATGATCCTCATTTTTGAAAGATTGTGAAAGCAGAAGTACCTCCCTCCATCCCTCATGCTATATCCAGGACATGGCATCGTTTGCTTCACCCTAATTATTGTTCTATGTAGGAGATACTCAGTAATGGTAAAAAGGGAACAATTCTCCCTAGGAAGTAATAGAGATAATAATGGTGAAATCAAAGATAATATAGAAATGGATTTCAACCTTTTGTTGACTTCTTTTGTCCCTTGCAATAGCAACACAAGGTCTGTGATAGTGTCCCATTCAATTCAGGATATGTGTATTTCAAGGAGATGATTGGATTTATATATAAGGTCTTTCACTATGATAGAGTCTTTGATAAAATCTAAGCCTATACTAGTCTCTCATCTCTGGAGATTGTCTAGTTCTCTATATTTCAGTCCTGACTGAGGTAGGCCTGGTTAGCTCAGAGGAGGTAGCTTACCTTAAAACCTAAGACAACAAATCTGAGATCATCCCACTAAATGTAGTGGATCCGTGAGAGGTGGTCATCTAGAATCTTGCTCAAACAGTTTAAGAGATAGGAAACTTTCTACTTTGTAAGGCAGCCCATTTCACATTTGTATTGCTTTCTTCAATGAAATATATTTTTATTTATTAATTTCCTACTGGGGGCAATGAGATATCTGATGTAAGAGAAATCACTTCCACTTGGTAAAGTGGGGCCAGAGAAACACTTAGTTTAGACCTAGAAGGAAGAAAGGTATAGCAGTAGATAAAAGAGAAAAAGGTAAGAGTCCATTCTTGGTATGGGGAAATGATATGAGTAAAGACAGAAGTCTAAAGGAGTATAAGAGATAAAGTTGTTCAATTAACTATAATATCAGATATGTGGGAGTTGATGTGATATTGCTAGAAATAAAGGTCATAATAAGATTGGAAACTCCTTGAGGGGAGAGGCCTATTTTATACTTTTTTGGGTGTATATACATATACATATATATATAATTGGGATGTATATACACATCCCAATTAAGTAGGGTGTATATTGGGCCTTGAATGACAATTTTAGGTTGCATATTATGTGATATAAAAAAGAGATAGACAAAAGGATTTTTGAATAGAGGAATGAAATTAGAGCAGTGCATTTATTAGCAGGGTAGCAGTACCAAAAAAAAAAAATAAATTGGAAAAAGGTTAGTAGGGTAGCAGTACAAAAAAAATAAATTGGAAAAAGAATAGACCATAGTCAGGAATACTAGTTAGCAGGATCTTATTGATAGTTTTAGATAAAAAAGAGATGAGGGTATACACTAAAGTAGTTACCATGGGAATGGGAAGATAAAGACTCAAGAGATAGTGAAGGTAGAATTGGCTTGACATGGCAATCACTTAGATATGGGAATTGAAGGACAAGATGACTCCAAAGCTATGAATTCTGGTGACTAGTAGAATGGTGGTGCCAATATGAGAGAAAGCAAAATTAGTAGGGAGAGCAGAATGGGGGGTGAGAATTTAGAGACAGAGAAATAAGGAGAAAGAACAGATTTGGCAGAAAGAATTTGAGTTTAGTTTTTGAAATGTTTAATTAGAAATGTCAATAGGAAGCTGTCAACAACAGGAACCAGCCTGCAGGTCCTGCTTGACAAAGTCTGGGGTCTTCAAAGGCAATAAGAAGAGTGATTGTGAAATATAGCGGGCCAAAATAAACAGAAGGACCAGAGATGCTGAAGGCAACCAATGGCAACTTTATTGGGAATAATCATGACTTTTATAGGGGGTGAAAAACAAGCTGGGGTTGCTATCCAAGCTTTCCATATACAAGTTAATAGACAGTGTTTTGGAAGATTGGGAGGTGTCCATAGGTTACATGATACATACGCAAGAGTTTGCCTGGGTTTCTAGGGGTAGTGAATACAAACATAACCTAGATGCAGAAGGAGAGAAGGGAGGGGGAATGTGGCTGCAGAGCTCTGTTGAGTGTCTCTGGGCCCGAGCTTTGCTTGGGGGTCTTAGCTCGCCATATGAAGCAGTGTGATAAAATACATAAAGCAAAAGATTTGAACACAGTGGCCTTGGGTTTCAAGCCTGGCCCTGCTCCCTTGGATTTTAGGAAGATACATCAAGAATTGGAAGGGACCTCAAAAGTCATCTAAACTGAGGTCTGGTATTCTATCCACTGTGCTACTTAGCTGGCCTTTATTCCTTAGCTTTTTATTGTGAACTGCTCTTATATGTCTCCTCCATCCTTTATCTGACATGTTGCTTTTTTAAAAACTTAGATGCAGGACTCTAAATTTATATGTAATTTTATTTTGTTAGTTTTATCCTATATTTCTTAGCCTTTTGAGACATTTTTTAATATTTAGACATTCAATGTTTTAGCTCTCTTCTACTTTTGTGTTATCCTGCATCTTCCTGAATGAATGAAAAAGCATTTATTGAGCATTTACTTTGTGCCAAGTAGTTGATAAATTATTAAAAAAGACAGGGCAACCCCCCTTAATTTTGTAGTTTTTGTTGTTTTTTTTTTTTAAGAGAAGCATACCTCTTTTTTTTTAAACCCTTAACTTCTGTGTATTGGCTCCTAGGTGGAAGAGTGGTAAGGGTGGGCAATGGGGTCAAGTGACTTGCCCAGGGTCACACAGCTGGGAAGTGTCTGAGGCCAGATTTGATCCTAGGACCTCCCGTCTCTAGGCCTGACTCTCAATCCACTGAGCTACCCAGCTGCCCCAACCCCCCTTAATTTTACAACCTTTTCTCTGCTGATTATTTCAGATTTGTCTTGTATATAGTTTGGTCTGTACATGGCTGTTTGCACCTTGTCTTTGCCATTAGGCAATTGTGTTCATCAAGATTTTTTTACCATCCTTTGGATCCCTAGTATGTAGCCTAGTGCCCAGCACATGGTAGAAACTTAAAAAATGCTTGCTAATTTGTCTTTATTTGACTTGAACAGGCTGACCCTTGTGCCTGGAATATGATCTCTTCCAATTCTAGGAATAGTTAATTTCCTATAGTTAGCTAATGCAACACACTAGACTAACTGCATGCCTTATATACACCATTAAGAGGGAGTCCCATCTTCCCACTAGCTAAGTTTCCATGTGTTCATTAACCAACATTCTTTGGGTAAAATTGTTTGAATGGCTCTTAATCTGTTTACTGTACTATGACCGAGGCCAAATTTCTCTATCTTGTCCTTAAGGGTATATCATAAAAAAAATTATCAGAAGCCACCTTAAAATCAAGATATGACATCCCACTTATAGCAATCCTATCAAAGCAAGGCAGACTACTGTACTGATCAAACTAGATTTCCCGGTATCTTCTTATGTTGGTGAAGAAGACCTCCTGGCCTTCCTCTGACCTGTAGCCACACCCTAAACTGGGCTGGTCACTGAGGACAGAAGGATGATCTGATGACTGCTATTTACCTTGTCTGAGCATTTACCTTTATGCATTTTTAGCTCCATTAGTGTGAAGGATTCTTCTCACCTTCATACTAATAGATGATGAGCAACATAATTTTGACTATATGTATACTGATTCTGGGATGTGTTAATGAGGCTAACTGACTGAGGATTTCAGCTAAGGGGGATAGATCAGACAATCTTTGCTATTCATTCCAGTATGATGTTTGATAGGAAATGGCACCTGCCATTAGTTTATCACTTTCTTCTACAGCCACCAACCTTTTCTTTTCACTTTTACAGGTTGATTTCTGTTTCCTGTTAATTTCAGGGAAGACAGGGATTCCTATGGGCCGGCCTGTGAAATACAACATCATGAGAGAGGGGAATCTAATTGGTCCTCAGGTTTTCATTACTACACATGGAGCAATCTATATCCTTTTTGGCTTTGGTAAGAAGCAAAACTAGATTCTTTTGCTGTTCTGCCTAAGAGTTTGATGAGGCTCCTCTCATGGGACATGATGAAAGCAGGAGAGACTTTAGCCTGTCCCCACAGTAGCTTCTGCTGGCAGAGACCTAGGAGTCTTCCCTGTCCATTTGCTTGTGCTGTCCCTGGTCTTCCCTATTACACCTCCTAAGAGGCAAGTAATCTTTCATTTGGTTGCCTTAGTCATTTCCCTATTCTTTTCTGGGTCAGACCCTTCTGGTCAGGCTATGTTGGATCCTCTTGTACAATCTGGACACTTGATTGGCTTATTAGTTCAGTGTCGGTTTCTTCTTGTGATTCTAGGCAATGTTCAAGCCGTTGCTCTGAGGGATATTTTTGTCCAGGCCCAAAACCGGGACAGCTCACCACCTTCTTTGCAACTAGAGGAACCAGAGTGGGAGAAGAGAAGATCTGTTAACGTGTCTGAGTTTATTGATGTTTATAGGTAGGACTGACGTCTTCCAGCTTTGGTTATGGTAAAGCCTCTTGGTAAATCAGCAGATGCCCATGTGCTATAGGACCCTGCAGTGCTGTCTGAGTCACAGAAATAACAGTCTGTGTTAATTATAATATACCACCATGTGCTCGTGTTGCTGCATATTAGTTTGTCAGTAATGCCAGTTTATGTGGAAAAGCATGTCTTGGTCTCCTTCCTTCCTTCCTCCCTCCCTCTCTCCTTTCCTCCCTCCCTCTCTCCTTTCCTTCCTTCCTTCTTGCCTTCCTTCCTTCCTTCCTTCCTTCCTTCCTTCCTTCCTTCCTTCCTTCCTTCCTTCCCTTCCTTCTTACCTTCCCTCCCTTCCTTTCTACCTTCCTTTCCTTCCTTCTTGCCTTCCTTCCCTCCCTACCCCTTACTTTCTTTCTCAGTAAAAACTCTAAGTCAGAAGGGGAAGAATGCAGGAAGAGTTAGGCAAATAGGGTTAAGTGACTTGCCCAAGGTCACACAGCTAGGAAGTATCTAAAGCCAGATTTAAACCCAAGTCCTCCTGACTCCAGGTCTGATGCTCTCTCTACTGAGCCATCTAGTTGCCATGCATTTTTACTTTCTTTTCTTTTTTTAAAATTATAAAAAAAAACAACTTTTCTTCTATTTTAGAATCTAATATCAATTCCAAGGCAGAAGAGTGGTAAAGTCTAGGCAATTGGCATTAGGTGACTTGCCCAGGGTCACACAGTTAGGAAGTGCATACAGATACTTTCAAGTCTTGCAGAACAGATGATGATGCATGCATTCATAGTTAGCACTCATTTATCAGGTGTGTAAGAGCCAGTAATCTTTTAAACTATTTTAGCCTATAACAAGGCTGTGATAAAATGCTTACTCCATAGTTTATCCATATGCTTCCTTCAGTTTGAGCATTTTTTTCTGTTTTTGCATAAATCATGTTAGCATGATAGGAATCCTATTTTCCTTTCTTGTTTATTATTTTATTGGGGGAGTATCTCATATTAATAGGCTTTCCCTCTAATTTTTGCTTTTCTCTTTGGGACTTTAAAGGGCTTTTTTAGCATTGTGTTACTGACTATTTGTAACACTAGGCAGTACATAGGTAATAAATGCTATGGTCCCAATTTTACAGACATTAAGTAATTTGATTATGTTCAACCTGTAATCCATTGTCCGATTGTAATGCAGGATTCAGGCATTCAGTTTTTCCATCATTCTGTATCTTCCATCTTTCTGTAATTTTGTCCTGATCATCTCTCCCACCCTCCCAGAATAGTTAATTTGGAGGTGTGTCCAAGCAACACTCTCTTGTATTGTTCTCTTGATATGGTATGAGGACCAGCAAGGCTTGTTCTCAGTATCTATCCTAAGGATCAAGAAAATCAGGTTAGGTAGATATTGACAGTATCTGCATTTGGTAAGTGAAGGTGAGAGAATATAAGTATATCAGTATTCAAAGGGCAATCAGAGGGATCAGAGAACATAAATTGCTGATGTTTTATTTCCCTTAGTGATGACGTTGAATTCCTTCAGATGGTAAAAGCTCCAGACAGCAACTGCAGCAACCTTCTAATCACAACCAGACAAGGTCTTGTTCTACTTCGGGGTCAAGACCTTGCACAGCATTGGGTACTGAATTTCCAAGGCCTACACAGGTTTGCAATATATCTGTTGTAGTGTCTCTTATTTCTTATGATTCCATTTTCCTTCTCTATCTATATCTCAGTATTGCCTAGAATAATTGCCCAGTTTGATGCCTGGGACTTGTACATGAAAAGAGGGAGGGGACTTCCTTGTCACTCTGAGTGTTTCCTTTGTTTCACTCTTAGCCAACCTATTCCTGGATATTTCACGAATGACCAGACCTTGGATTTCCTCCTGGAGGCACAGTATGGAGATGGAATGAAAAAGGTAAAATTCCAGAAATCCATTTGTTAGTCAGCAAATACTTATGAACAATGATTCATATCACAGTGTATGGGGAAAAGGATAAGATATGCTATCTATCCTCTAGGAATCTAAAGTTCAGTTATGAAACAAACACAAACCATTAGAGAACAACTAACTTAAATTGTGTGATATTGATTTTAAGTAGAAGTTAATAAGAAAGAGAAAAGATCAGTAGGATTTTAAGCCAGAGAAAGCTTCATGGAGATTTAACACTTCAACTGAAGCTTGAAGAATAAATTTGACAGTTCATTTCAACAAACGAGTAAGGTACTGAGGCCCTATACAAGGTGCTGAGTATACAAATAAAAATGAAATAGTCCCTTTTCTATTCTTCTATGGAGATACTATGTGTATACATAGAATTATTTACTACAAGCATAACTTGTACTATATTATAGAGTAAATAAAAAACTGAGGAGTGAGAAGTTATTTGTGTTGAACTTTGAAGAAGAATTTTGAGAGGGAGAGATGAGGGGACAGGAGGGGAATGTATTCCAAACATGGGAAATTAATCAGTCAGTCCATTACTATTTACTGTCTTAAGGGTGACTATGTGCTATGTGCTGGAGACAAAATGAAGCAATCCTTGCTCCAAAAAAAACGTAGATGTAGGAGGTACCTTATGCCTATGCAGAGAGATTCAAAATAGATAAAAGATAACAGGGGTAGGGATCATTAGAGCTGAGATCAGGAAGGGCTTCAGGTAGAAGGGGTCACTTGAACTTTACCTTGAATGAAACTAAGGATTCTAAGAGGCAAATGTGAGGTGGGAGTACATTCCAGGAAGAATGGACTAACTACATTGGCAGAAGTACAAAGATCACGTGTAAGGAAAAGCAAGAAGGCAAATTTCACTAGATTGTAGCATGCATGCAAAATAAGTTTGGAAAGGTAGATTGGATACAGGTTGTGAAAGACATTAAATACCAAATGGAGTTTATATATTTGATTCTAAAGATAACAAGGAGCTATTATAATTTATTAAGTGATATGAATAGGCCTGGGCTTTAGAAAAAACACTTTTAGTAACTATGCAGAGGATGGACTAGAATGAGAAGAAACTTGAAGTGGGGAGAACAATTTGATTTGTTCTTTTTAAAGAATACATTTTGAAATTTGTTTTTTTTCCAGTTTTTTTTTTTTTTTTGCTTAGAATTTAGAGATATAAATTTCCGCCTAACTACACTTTGGCAGTATCCTGTAAATTTTGGTATATTGTCTTCTCGTTGCCATGCTCCTTAATGAAATTATTGATTGTTTTTATGATTTTTTGATGCACTCATTCTTTAGGATAAACTTATTTATCTTCCAAAGAATTTTTACTCTTTATGCTGTCTTTTGTTGAAAACAATTCTTATTGTATTATGGTCTGAAAAGGATGCATTTACTAGTTCTGCTTTTCTACATTTGTTTGTGAGGTTTTTATGTCCAATTATATGGTCAATTTTTGTGAAGATGCCATATGCTGCAGAGAAAAAGGTATATTCCTTTCTATTCTCATTCATTTTTCTCTTGAGGTTTATCATATCAAACTTTTCTAAAGTTCTGTTTACCTTGGGGAGACCAATTTGGAGGCTATTATAATAGTCTGGGTGAGAGGTTATGAGTACTAGAACTAGGGTAGTGGCTATGGGAGTGTAGAGAAGATAAAAGATTAGAAATATTGTAGAGGTAGAAATAATAAGATTTGGCAACTGATAGGAGTTGTGAGATAAGGAGGAATGAAAAGTAAAGGATGACACCAAGGATGGGAATTTGAGTGATTGGGAAGACAGTGTGGTGCCCTTGACAGTAATAGAGGTGCAGAATGAGATATATTATCAGACACGCCCTATGTGTGGAGTTGTTTTGCTTAAATACACATATTTATTACAATTTATTTTTGGAGTTTGGTAGAGAAATATGGGAGAATGGGGTGTTAATGATAGAGATACCCAAAAAAGGAAGGAAAAAAAAAGAAAGAGCATAAATGAAATATTAAAAAAATACACATAACAGAAGGAGGTTCAGAAGGAGACAGAGACTAATAATAATTGATATTACTGTGTTAAATTAAATATAAATTTTTACTGTTTGTGATCTGGATTCACAGTTTCATATAAAATCTTTTTTCTTTATATATGGAAATGTTTGTGCTTGATGTTTATAAAGTTTGGAATTCAAAAAGAGAAAAAAAATGGGGCTGACTTTTAGGGAAGATGCTAAGTTCTACTTCTCAAACCTCAGAAGGCACAAAGAGTTCCTCATGGATGTGTTGTACGCAGGTGACCAGGAAGGAATGTCAGTTGCCTTAGCCTTTAGTTCCCTAAGCCAGTCAAATTAAGGATGATTTTGATAACTTTTAAGGAAAAAAACAAAAACTCAACTAGCCTAACTTACATAGAGAAAAGGGGTTTAGGATATTACTTCTAAGACAACAACTTATTGGCAATGGTAGTGGAGGGAGAGGAATAGGTGAGGAAGAAGGAGAAGTCAAGGTGACCTGAAAGGATAGTGTTAACCTCAATAGAAATAAAGAAGTTTGAGAAATAGAAAGTTTTAAGGAGGGAGAAAATGAATTATGATTTTGGGATGGTGGGATCTAGTGAGGTTTTTTTTTTAAGGATAGAAGAGGCAAAAGTGTATTTGTTGTAGCCGGAAGGGAGCCAATAGCTAGGAAGTGATTGAAAAATTAAAGAGGATGGAGTGAGTGATGAGAGTGGGAAGAAAGATAGTAGGGAAGAAGATAAAAGGTTCATGTAAAGGAGTTGACCTTGGCAAGAAGGCCCACCTCATCAGAGTCTGAAGAAATAAGGAAATAATAGGAGATTCTGTACATCTGTAAGATGAGAAGGAAGGGAGAAGAGAAGAGGGAGCTTTTGTGAAATGGCCTCAATTTTCTCAGTAGAATGTGAGAGTCCTTACTCGGAGACTGGTAGAACAGGTATTGTGGGAGATTTGAGAGAACAGAGGGTGAATAGGTGGTGTAGTGGGTAGACTAGAGAATCAGTTAGGAAGGAGTAAAAGGATTGCCTTGCTGCTGGTTGAACCAGGTAGTGGTCTGACTTCTCTACCTTCAATTACCAGTACATTAGTGGTAGAAGAGAAGTGGGTTATGGAAGTAATGAAGGAGTATGGCCTTGTAAGGCATGGGCAGAGATAGGACAAAGGAACAGAGGATTAGAGAATAGGACGGAGTTGGACTGATTCAACAAGAAGTCAAGGTGGGGAAGAGTGAAGAATGGCAAATCAGACTGGAGACTTGAGGGTGGGAGAGATTATGGACCACATAATAATAAAGGATAAAGAATAAGGTCAGAAGAGATAAGATACAGAGAGATGTAGTGACAGGAAATTATGATCAGATAAAGGATAGTTAGAGGTCTTGATCATGGAAGTAGAATGCTTGTGTGTGGGATTGCTGAAAGGAACCTTCCAGATCATTGTTTTATAGGTAGTAAAATTGAGGCCCAGGGTGAGTCAGGAGCAGGACTAGAATGTGATTTGCCTAATTAGTTTCCTGTTCAGGACTTTTTCTACCACACCATGCTGTCTGTGTGGTAAGCTTTTAGATGGGTGCTTTTGGGGTTTTGGTTTAAAGTCAAGGATTTCAGGATTGGTGTTGGACATCTGCCTCTTCTTGAAAATTTAATGGTAACATTTTCTTGAGTAGCTTTGCTATATGATTCTTCCCTTTTTGATGTTCAATCCTATTCTACAACTGCCTACTCCACAACTTCTGCCAGTTTTACAGATAGTAGTAAAATTAGATCTTTTAGATACAAAAGACCTTGGAGATCATCTACTCTAGGCCCTTTATCTGAGAAGAAATTGAGGCCCAGAGATGTTAAATGGCTGCAGTTTTAGGTAGTGAGTCATAAATCCCAAGATTCAGGTCTGGGTCCGTTGATTCTAAATTCTGTGCTCTTTTAATCCATTGCTGCCTTATTCTATCTAATTCTAATTTTCTGCTGCCCCAAACTCAATTAAACTTCAGTCTTACATCTTCAAATGCCTTTTGGATATCTTGAACTGGATGTCCAGTAGACATCTTAAACTTAACATGTTCAAAACAACTCTTTCTCTTTCCCCCTAAATCCTTTCTCCTTCCCATCTTCCCTATTACTGTAGAGGACAACACCATATTTCCAGTCCTTTAGGCTCACAACCTAGGAATCATCCCAGATTTATCACTATTCCTTGCCCCTTCCCCCTCTCACACCAATAACTAAACTGTTGTCAAGATCTGTTGATTACATTTTTTTTTTTCAGCATGTCTCCTATCTTCTGACACTACCACCACCCAGGTACAGGCTTTCATCACTTCAAACCTAGACTATTTCAATAGGCTGCTGGTGGATCTACCTTTCCTCACTCCAATCCATTCTCAGTTCAGCCACTAAAATGATTTTTCCTAAAGTACAAGTCTTATCATGCCACCATCTTATTCAACAAATTCTGTTGGCTTCCTCTTACCTCCATAAGCAAATCCATAATGCTTTGTCATTCAAAGACCTTCCTAACTAGCCCCTTCTCACCTTTTCAGTCTTCTTGCACCTGACTCCCCAACATATACTCTTTAATCCAGTGACACTGGTCTTCTGACTGTTTCAGAAACAAGACATTCTGTTTCTTGCCTTTGGGCATTCTCTCTGGCCATTCCCCATACTTGGAATGTTTTCTTTCTTTTGCTCCAACTACTCACCTCCCTGGTCAGTTATTTTAAGTTCAAACTAAAATCTGACCTTCTACAAGAGGCCATTGCCAAACCCTCTTAATTCCAATGCTTTCCTTCTTTTAAATTATTTCCTATTCATCTTGAATATAGCTTGATTTGTATATATTTGTTTGCATGTTGTTTTTTCTGTAACACTGTAAACTCCTTAAAGGCAGAGACCATCTTTTGCTTTTTTAAAAATCCCTAGCATTTAATATAGTTCCTGGATCAGAGTAGGGACATAATGTTATTAATTGATTGATCCATTTTTGGCCTTCCTGGAACTCGCATAGTTCAGAGCCTGCAGGGCTGCTAAAAATGTTATTCATTTGCAGTTCCTATGGGTTACATATGGTGTTTCTCTTTCTGACATTTGCCAGGGCCACAGAGGCAGGTTTCAAAAAGCTCTTGATGGGGGCAGCTGGGTAGCTCAGTGGATTGAGAGTCAGGCCTAGAGACGGGAGGTCCTAGGTTCAAATACGGCCTCAGACACTTCCCAGCTGTGTGACCCTGGGCAAGTCACTTGACCCCCATTGCCCATCCTTACCACTCTTCCACCTATGAGCCAATACACAGAAGTTAAGGGTTTAAAAAAAAAAAAGAAAAAAAAAGGCTCTTGATTCATTAATATTCTTTTTAGTTCATTGCATTTAAGTACTGAAACCTGTTGCCACATTCTGTAGTTTTCAATATTGCTTTCCTTTTTCTGATTTCTCATGTATTTCTAAGAACATGATGTACTTACTCTATATGTTTCCTGCTTTTCAGGTGTTGGTGGTAGATGGTAACTCAGGCATAATCATTTGGAATTCCAGTCTCCCATGTCACATGAAAGAATCAGCAGCTATTTCAGTGATGACATCAGACCAGAAATCTGTTTTTCTCTTTTGGGCTGAAGGCCTATCAGAAGAACCATCCAATTCAGTGAGTAAATCTTTGAAAGAGAATGTTTTACTGCCATTTCCTCTGTCAAAATGCTACTCTTCAGAATGGACTATTGACTTTTTAAGAAACTGCTTGACCATGCTTTCCCCCCACATTTTTTTGGTGAGAACACTTTCAGCAATAGGGGATTTTCATATATTTTTTTAAAAACCCTTATCTTCTGTCTTAGAATCAATACTGTGTGTTGGTTCTAAGGCAGAAGAGTGGTAAGGGGGGGTCTAGGCAATTGGGGTCAAGTGACTTGCCCAGGGTCACACAGCTAGGGAGTGTTTGAGGCCAGATTTGAACCCAGGACCTCTTGTCTCTGAGCCTGGATCTCAATCCACTGAGCCACCTAGCTGCCCCCAATTTTCATATATTTAGAAAGTAGAAACTCTTGTTTCTGGATATGTGAGGTTTTGCTTTGTAATCTGAGATCTTTCTCATGGGAAGAGATCATGATTTTTGTCTTTAATTGTGAAAGGAATTAAATCTTAGCCAGATTTATCCTCTGCCATCTGAAGTAGCTGAGCATTAAATGTGTGTTTGTATTCCTCTTCCATTTTTTTCTTTTTCTGTTAGGATTTCAACTCAGGAACTGAGCCACCTGGGCTCCACCATCTTTACCTTCTGCATCCAACATTCCCCACAATCCTCCTGGATCTGGCAAATGACACAGGCACGGTGAATGCTTCAGCAAGTGAGTTTTCTGATGGTGGGATCCTGCATTCACAGGGAAAACATTTTCTAACTGTCTTATACTATACATAAAAATTATTCCATTGAACCATCATTTTTAGGACATCCTTTTGAGTTTTTCCCTCTTTTTCATGAACAACATTTACCCACAGACTCTTTTGCTTGATTTCTGTTGTGAGCAGCAGCATAAAGAGATGCAATAAAAATATGTGCAACACTTAGCATCAGCCTTTAAATAATCTTAAATTCTCAAAATTAAATAGTGTCTATATTCATACAAGTCAGGACAAATAAGCTAAGGGTTCTTCAGGAAGGGCATCATGGGGTAACTGCTTTTTGGAGAATTTTTAAAGGAGGATTTTTTAGAGGAAAAAGATGGTTAACAGGGCATTGGGAAATTGTTTTAGTTTTCATCATTTCAGGATTAGAGAGAATTCCATTTACTAAAGGCATGGAAAGTTAGCCACTGTCACTCATTGGATTGGGATTCCATTCCCTTTTCTTCATCATCCTGTTCCTTTTCATGGCATTAGCTCTGAGGAGTCGTCATAGTCTTCATACTTGAGATATAACCAAACTGTCCAAATTCCCTTCCTTATCCTTTTCTACATGTTCCTGCCACCTGGAAGCCAGATTTCCATTTAAAGACCCACCTGTTTCCTCTGAGATTGAAGCCCAGTGCTAATGATTGTGGTTCTTTTGGAATGCCCAGGCTTTTGTTGCCACTCTTCAGATCTTTTGATGTAGGCATATGCTTTATTTCACTAAAGAGGAGACCATAGGCTATTCAAGAAGGGGATTCCTATTGATTGTGTTATGTTGTCTCAATATTTTAAGTGCCCTGTGTTTATAAAATTTTTATATAATATAAAACAGATTGATTTTTAATGTGTCACCATCAAACACATTAAAAGTCCTCAGGAATTAGTGAACAGTAATGATAATTGAAAACCATCTTTTATTACAATGCTTATTATAAAAGTGAGGCAAATTAAGCAATGACTAGATACGTATTAGGCTGCCAACACAGCATTATAATTCTCAGCCTTTTTAAGCTATCATTTCTCTCCTGATTCCTTCTAGTTGCTGCCACAAATAATAATCATAAAACAATAATAGCATATGTATTATATAGTATCCCAAGGTTTACAATAAATTTAATGTACATTGTCTCATTTGATTCTCATAACACTGTGAGGTTGATAGTGAAGGTTTTATTTTTACCATTTTGCCTATGAGGAAACTGAGTCTCAGATTGGTCAAGAGACTTTTCCAAGATGATGCAGTTAATAAGTGGTCAATTCAGGATTTAAACCAGGTCATCTTATTCTTCCTCCAGTGATCTTTTCCTACTGAACAATAATTACCTCACCAACTCTTTTGTTATACTCTCCAAATGGAAAATAAGACAATGTGTTGATGCTGTTGGAAGCCACAGAAAGAACATTCTGCTTTCCACACTGCCAGTTGCTACACAAGATGACTCTCCTTTTAAGAAAGGGAGCATGATTCCTTTTGTTAATTGTTATTTCCTTTGTTTTTCCACAGTTGGAATTAATGATGTCTGGAAGGATGCTTTCTATGTTACAAGGAAAACAGGACCAGGGTCTGAAAACCATCGGAGACCTCTAATTGTCAGCAAGGTGAACTTAAGGTGGGCCCTGATGGAGAGCCAAGTGGTTCTGTTAAAGGAGACCACCCCCAAAATTGGCCGGGGAGAACTAAGAAGATTCCTTTCTAGGCTAAAGTTTATTTCTTCTCAGAAGGTAAGTGGATCGCTTGTGAAAGAAGTATTTGATAAATATTGGGACTTGGTATAAATAGCTTCATTTCCAGTCTTGATAATCAGAACCATAAAATCATAAAATCTCAGAGGACTTTGGTCTCTATCTAGTCCATCTTATAGCTGAGCATAAACCTTCCCTCTGTAGTATCCCCAACAAGTCATCAAGCTCCCATGTAAGGATATCCAGTGATGAGGAACTCATTTAATCCTGAAGGAATCTATTTTACTTTAGGATAGCTCTTTTATAAGAGGAAAAGAATGTTGGAAGATAGCTTTATTGATATAGTGGCAAGAGTGCTAGACCTCGAGTCAGGAGAGAATTTACCTCACTGAGGATTTATTTTCTTATCCATTGAATGGGGATAATAATGCTTATAATATTTGCTTTATAGAATTGTTGTGAGGATCAGATGAAATTTACCAATAACGTTCAGCACTTTGCAAACTTTACTGTGCTATGAAAAATCTTCTTATTGTCATTGACAATACTTAGAGAAAAATTCTTTGAGCTCAGTGCTGTTTCCTCGAAGATTCTATGACCTGTGAAAAAGCTCAGTAGCAGATTAGTGGGAGAGGGGGTGGAAAGAAAGTCTCTGTACTCAATAGGAGGACAGCCAAAGACTTAATGGGATGAAAAAGGAGGAAAATTGTGAATATCAAGTACCTGGAAAGAAAGGATTTCTACTTAGAGGTCACGTGGAAGAGTGAAGTGTTAGGTTTAAATTCAGGAAGAGCTAGGTTTAGATACTTTTTTAGACACCAGGCATGTGATCTTGGACAAATAATTTACCTGTCTGACCCTCAGTTTCCTTATCTGTAAGATGAGGATAATAATAAAATCTACTTTACAATAGTGTTGTTGAGGATCAAATGAGATAGTGTATATAAAATAGCTCTATACAAATGTGAACTATGGTTATTATTTCCAGTACTCTGAAAAATTTCTATCTTAAAACAAAGCTCAAATAAAATATATGTTCATTTTTTCCCCTAGGTCTAGTCTGAAGGTACCTCTGATTTCAGATGGGACTAATGAGGAACTTCTCTTTTAAGCTAGAATCTTCTCAGTCAAGTCTATAAAAGTCAGGTATATGGAGAGAACAAAAAGAAGCTTCTTTCCCCACATTGTCTTGCCACTTATGTATAACACAAAGCACTTTGGAAAGCAGGCTGTTACTTTGTCATAACAATTCCATTTGTCCAGCAACAGTATGTTTAGCTTTCCTTCTTGACTTTCATATCAAGACCATCCACAGGCTTTCTGTGGGTAGTTAAAAATGTGAATCTTATGAGAGAGAGAGAGAGAGAGAGAGAGAGAGAGAGAGAGAGAGAGAGAGAGAGAGAGAGAGAGAGA
>NC_058134.1:200217149-200235934 GCF_016433145.1 Gracilinanus agilis | reverse complement strand
GAGAGAGAGAGAGAGAGAGAGAGAGAGAGAGAGAGAGAGAGAGAGAGAGAGAGAGAGAGAGAGAAAGCACTGGCATAACTTATAAGCAAATGATGAAAAATGAGAGGGAAGTACTTATAGAGAGGAAACATTTTTTGCTTTGCATTACTCCATGGGTTTTGAAGTGTGGCATGTTTACTAGATATATTTCAGACCCATTTCCTTGCACATGTGAAAGGGTCATTTGATCATCTCCACTTCTCCAAATTTCCTACCTCTTATCTTAGGGCCACCATTTTTTTTTATCTTTTACTTCCTCTCCATCCATGTCAATCTTGAACTATATAATTTGTCAATCATTGGCACCAATTTAAAACACTATTGGAAGACTGGCTATTCTTATCCCTTCCATCTTTTGTTTCTAATCTCCCATGCAGGTGCCCAGAGGCTGTGGGAACAGCTATATTCCTATAACAAATATATCAAGAGAAATAATAAGTTCAATAAGTGGGGCATTCCCACTACTCACAAAAACACTGAAATAATTGAGATTCATATCCCTTTCCCCACATTACATTAACTTTTCCATAATGGTTGGTATAGTTCCTTCTTGAAAACTTCTTTCTACCACTTGTTCTTGCATTCTCTATTGTTGAAGAATATTTTTGCTTTGTTGTTCAGAATTCTTATGGGAAGAAAAACTATTCCTGTGCCCTTCCCTTTAAACCTAGAGCCCTGATATGTAGGTAATCTGTCCCATTGACCCTATTCCATTCCTTTTAGAGCCATGGAACAGCTTGTATATATTTTGTGGTGTTCCTGTGTAAATACTGTAACTTTGTAAATAGCAAGTTCATTGGCATAGTCTCCAGTTTTTAGTGCCCTTCTTCTAGTATGTTCTTAATAGGACCAGATTCTAGTTAGCTCTTCTAATAGGGGTTATGTATTGGGCTCAGCCTTTCAGTTGGCATGCCATAGGAAATCCCAGTCAGGAGTAGGTAGGAGGACTCTTCTCTCCTTCGAGCTATATTATGATTCGCCTTCACCGAAAACTTCAGTGGTTCTCCCTTGATCTATTTATCTTATGCTAATCTCAGATTTCACTGATGCACTGCTAAGTTTGAAAGGACATATTTGTTTTTTCCCCAGTGAAAGTTATATGACATGTTATTAAAGGGTTAGGGTTAGTCACTGCCAGTATACAACATGAGCTACTTGAAATACAACCAATCTAGGTATATTAGATTTCTAAGCACTTGGCCCATACCTGTGAAGACAGAATCAATTCCAGTGTAGATTATGTCTCAGTCCAAATTGGGACAGAAGAAGGAAGAAAACTATCCAGTTGGATCTAGAAATATCTTAGTAGGATAAGATGGTTCTAGATCATCAAGAACTGAACATTTCATATTTCCCTAGTATCCCCAGCCTTTCAAGTTGGCTACCCATATTTAGGCAGAGATATAGGAGACATTTGTTATAGCATATGTGCTATGGAGATAATTTTTAGCAGTCATACTTCTTATTTGGTTGTCACAGAAATACAAAATATAAAAACTGGAAAGAATGTTTCACCTGAATTTCAGGTGATGTGCCTGCTTAGTACCTTAAATGTTCAATTTTGGTTATATTTGACATTGCTCTTTCTCAGCAAAGCATGAGCTCTAGATTCTCCTTGTAGATCTTTACCTTTTTTCTCTTCCCCAAACCACTTACTAGACAATGAGTTGTGATGGAAGGTTAACATCTGGAAAGTTTGGTTATTAACCCCTGTTCAGATGTATCTAAACCTCCCTCTCTTCTCAGGGAACCATTACCTGGATGAATGAGCATTAACATTGCTCATAAGTGTTTTTTCTTTTCTTTGCTCATACTGGGTCCCCGTAATAGCTCAAGCAACAATACTAGAAGTAGTAAAAATACCTTTTGCATCTTACTGCAAATGAACCTTTCCCATCTGTACTCTTTCCTGTCTTTGCATCACTCCTCAACCAATTTACAAGGGATCCTTCTTTAATTTTGTTTTTCTATGACATTGTTACATCAATTCCCATAAATGTGAACTGTTGTCTACATCTTCTGTATAAAAGAAACATCAGTCTATGTATTGTCAGAAAACTATTTGAAATACGAAATAGAACAAATAAATACCATGTATAGATTATTTGTGTGTGCTACTTTTCATTTTTCTTAGCTATGATTGATAGTTTATATTCACTTATATAAAAGGTAAAGAACAACTAACTCATGTATGGTGTTATTTTTTAGAAGAATAAATAAAAAGAAAGTCACTGGAAGGAAGAAGAAGAAGGAAATAGGATTTAGAGATGGGACAAGCATGAAAGTATGTTTCTTGACTCTTCCCAGTCATCTTGAACCAGATTCTTGGGTTATGCCTTTTTTAGAATGTATCACATGGGACTTTTTGGAAAACAGATATTCTCTTACATATATAGTAACAGCTTTCTTGTGCTAATGCCATTGTAAGGACTTCTAGGACAATGTTTTACTAATATTTATTGAGGACTTCGTAAGTGAAAAGTACAATACTAAACACTGTGGAGAATACAAAGAAAACTAAGACTTCACATGTGATGATGTATTGTGTTTTTATCTCATGTTAGCTAGGATGACTCTGTTGTACTTGTCTATAAGAAAAGTGCTAAAAATGCAGATGCTAACCAAAATCACATTGATAGCTTCTAATTTTCTTGATTTTGGACAAGCTATGTATTAAGTAGGAAAGAGACCCTGGAAATGGCGAAGTGGCAATATGGGGTATCTGGGGGAAATTTGGAAAGTTCTGGATTTTTACTGAGATAGCCTTGCTCCTAGTGCTTAAAAGCCTTGCTAAAGAAAGTTAGCCTGGAGTCGTACACATATTTCCAGTGGCAGTAGAAGGCAGGACTTGCCTTTTCCATCCCTCTTCCTCTCTATTCCCCCATTCCCACCCCAACTATTGTAGTCCTAACATTGTTCTTCCTCAACTTCCTCAAATGATTCAAGCACTTCACTCTGTTCCATCCTGGGCTCTTGTGGAACTTCCTTCTCCTGTAGTTCTGAACAAAAGTCAATCCCTGCTGAGACCAAGT
This sequence comes from Gracilinanus agilis, assembly GCF_016433145.1. Classification (NCBI taxonomy): domain Eukaryota; kingdom Metazoa; phylum Chordata; class Mammalia; order Didelphimorphia; family Didelphidae; genus Gracilinanus; species Gracilinanus agilis. The sequence goes on along the minus strand of NC_058134.1, from coordinate 200,232,863 downwards.
GGACAGACCGGTTTTGGTTCTGATAGTAGCTGCTCAGTTGATCCCTGGAGTGTGTTGGAGATAGTGACTGCTGATGTTGCTGCTGCTGCTGCAAAAAGCACTGGTAGTGTAGTGGTGATGGGTGGCTCAGCTTCTCTTTGAAGGATTTGTAGTGGCTACACTTGAATTCCAATACCATTTTAGTGTAGGTGTTGAGGGTAGTGACGGCTGATATCATACAACAGGTGAAAGAAACCCAGGCCATGCTAAGAGTAAAGGAACAAAAGAATTAGACAATGAAAATCTGAATTTCTTCTCCTTTGTGATTTGAACTTGAGTCTATAAGAACAAGGGTGCTTCTTCTTTTGTTGCATGTTATAGCAGGAAGTTGTATTTTGAGAAATTAGGATGGAGAGAACTCTTTTCTGAGGACCAGTGGGGAAAAGGGGATATATAGTTTATGTTAGGAGATTATGGATCAGACGATGGCTATCTTGGGGGTGAGTGAGCTGAAATCAGCCAATCAAGCTGTATGAAGATCTAACTGTTGTTTTATAACTTAACAATGTTGGGCAATAGAGCAAAATTGTCAGTTATATCAGACACAGACATAGTCTAACGTGGTTTTCTATGGGCAAAGGTTTGGAGTTTGGCAGTCTTATCCACTAGTCTCATGTTTGTTGGTAACAGTGTTGAGTGCACAAAACAAAGTCTAATATCTTCCCATATTCTGAGTGCCAGGAAGTTTGTGTTTCTTCATTTAGGCCCCTAGTACCTATCTTTTGGCATCGTTCCTGAGGAACCCTATCTCCTATGCCCATGTTGGCAAACCTATGGCATGTGAGCTGCTCTCCTCCCCATCTCCATGTGCTTGAGGACATTTCTCCCATCACCTGCCCCTTGTCCATCAACCCAATGGGACTGCTTCCTCCCTCCTCTGTCTGGGGTAAGGCAGGGGCTCACATGTGGCATGAGTGTTGCAGTCTGGGCACTCAGTCTCTAAAAGGTTCGCCATCACTGTCCAATGCCTTTCTCTTTGGCATCTACCTAACCTAAGAACTAATGGGTCTGAACTTTGGGAGACAAGTTCTCCAATAAAGGGCAAATGTACGTACATTCATTAGAATCCAAATGCCCTCTGGCACATTCTAAAGAAATGTATTTAGTTTGGAGGAGATGCAATGCCTACTTCCAAAGGCTTTAAAATGGAGTATAATAAAGGGGCTAGACATTTTAGAGAAGTATTTTAAGGCAGGGAAGGGAAGTTATGCTAAAAAAATTACTAAGAATTTGGAAAATCACTGCCTCCTCCTCTTGCCCCCCATAGTTCTAAACAATCCAAGGACAAAAAGTTTTGTGAGTTTAAGGAGGGATCAAGAGGTGGTTTTTGTCCTCTTTCTCTAACAAACTAATCAGAATGAAGCTAGGTTTGCTTCTGCTATACAAGAGCAAACAGCTTTATTCTGCTTAGTTTGCTTAGGAGGCTATAAAGGTCAAAGCTAAGAAATGCTCCAGTACTATGCAATCATTATAAGGGAATATTGTGGCCACCCATGAGTTTGGCAAGAGTCACCCTAAGTATGTAGTAGTTGGTGAAGATTTCTCATAAAAGAAATTCCAAGACCCTGAGCTTCTGAATCTACTGTTTAAAGTAGTAAATCTCAAGAGCAGGTAAGATGTCAGATACTAAATATTTAGCAAAATAGAACAACCTAAAAACCTCCCCCTCCCCAAATACTCCTTGTTTAGACTTAGGATTTTTTCTTCCTAGAATTAAGAGGTTCAGCTGAAATATATTGGTACCCTGTGAACACTTCATAAATGATAATGCTTTAGAATAGGGATTCTTAACCTAGTGCCCACTGAATTCATGGTGATCTGTGTACAGAATTCAAGGAGTCTGTGAACTTGGATGGAAAAAAATGCACTTTAATTTTCATCAACCTCTAACCAAAATCTAGCATTTTCCAATTATTAATGGATACAACAAAAACCATTCTAAGAAGAGGTTTGAAGGCATTGCCAGAGTTCCCAAAGGGGTCTTTAGAGAATGGCTAGTAACTAGAGGAGGAGAGCAGAAAATGTTTAGACATCCCATTGAAAAAAGTAAAATGATTTTGAAGGAAGAAAATATTCTGATTTTTCCTTCTCTCACTTTCTTTGGGGAAAATCTAAGATTTGTAGGGCAAATATTTATAAAATAGGGCAGTTAAATGGCACAATGGATAGAGTGCTAGGGCTGGAGTCAAGAAGACTCATTTTCCTGAGTTCAAATTTGGCCTCAGACTCTTGCATGCCATGTGATGTTTGGCAAGTCACTTAACCCTGTTTCCTTCAGTTTCCTCCTATGTAAATGGAGCTGGAGAAGGAAACAGCAAACCACTCCAGTATCTTTGCCAAGAAAACCTCAAATGGGGTCAGGAAGAGTTGGACACAATTGCAAAAAAAAAAGATAAATAATAATTTTCTCTTTTAAAAGTTATAGTATGGTGGAGTAGGGGATGCAGCAAGATGGCTCAGTGGACTGCGATCGAGGTCTAGAGACTGGAGGTGCTGGGTTCAAATCTGGATTTGGTTTTCCTAGCTGTGTGATCTCAAGCAAGTCACTTGACCCCCCATTACCAAGTCCTTACCAGTCTTCTGCCTTGGAATCAATATAAAATATTGATTCTAAGATGCAAGGTAAGAGTTAAAAAAAACCCCAATTACAATATGATTATGAGGTAGATTAGGGGGTAAAATGTAGGATTTTATAGAAAGGAATGAAGTAGATGATTTCCCAAATATGGAAGAATGAACCATTCATAGGTCTAGAAATTAAACTCTACTTACCCATGTCCCAAATATCAAAGGATCATAGATTTAGAGCTGGAAGGGACTATAGGAGTTATCAAGTCCAACTTTCTGAATTTTACAGTGGAGGACCAAAGATTTCAGATGACTTGTCAAAAAGTCACAGAGGGTATAAGCTGGCTTGGAATCTAGATCCTCTCATTCAAATCTAGTATCCTTTCCAATTGCATCATGGAACCAGCAAGATGTTATTCATTCTCTCTCACTCCCTGAACACCTAGAAATAGATGTATTCTTTCAAGTAAGTGAGACTGATATCTACAAATCACACAAAAATATATCTATCTCATTATCTTTGTCACAGCTCTTAATTATCATGGACAACTTGGACAAAGAATAGAGAGACATCTGGGTGGTGATGGAGTTGATATAGCTCTAAGAAGCTATAGAACAATGTACCCTTATCAATAGGACAACTGAACTGGACAGAGTACTTAAAAAAAATCTACGAGAAGCACATCTGTAGTTGCTGAGGGAGAGGTGAATTGGATGTCATCTAATAGGCCTTTACATTTGGCCACATTCTTTTTGGGAGAGATAGTCTTGGTCTCGATTCTCTAAATTTGACAATGACAGTGTATGAGGGATAAAATGAAGGTCAGGGGATACTAGGCGAAAATCTCTAGAAGAACATCTTAAAAAAGATTTTTGGGAGGTGACCTAGTAGATTTGAATCAGAGAAAAACCAAAGAGGGCATGGCTAAGGGAGTGACAAGAACCTTTTGGTTAACATACTAGAAGGCCCAGCCATAATCCCAAGTGTGTGGCCTCCAGTCTTCTGGTCCCAAGTTGACTGTTGCCTGGAAAACTTGTGTGTACATCATGTGTGCCACCATTCCTAAAAGGCCTGCAGAGGAAATAAGAAAGCAGAGCCTATTACTGTGTCTTATTATTTCACTAGATTTTTGGTAGCAAGTCTCCCTTCTTTGGAGGAAATGTTCAATTTCAAGGGGCATAACTTGGGAAACTGTAGATTGCTGCAGAGTGGGTTGGGGCAGAAAGTATAAAAATGGAGGAGTTCCAATGTCGTTTGTCCCAACATATTAGGAACAACTCCATCTCATAAAAATTAAAACCATAATGAAAAGTGGTTGAAGGGTCAAGAGCACTACTTTGATTAGTCAGTCGGTCAATCAGTAAACATTTATTAAGTACCTACCACATGCTAGTCACTGTCCTGAGCACTGGGACTACAATGAATGTCAAAATGCATGGCCTATTCTCAAGGGGCTCATAGTCTAATAACTAATAGTCTATGGTTATAGACTGCTTGGAAAGAGTACTTAGAATTTTAGGTCCATAGCTTTTGAAAATGTCTTTTTCAAATAGTTCCATTTCCTCCCTCTCCCTTGGGTTTTCCTACCATTTCTTTTCCCTTCTTAGATCACTTTTTTTTCCTTTGGACCTATATGTAGATATCCTTCAATATATTTAGTACATCCCTAAAAAGTTATGCTAGCATCAAAAGCTATTTTAAATGCAATAGAAAAACTTTATAAATAAATCCTTATGAAAAGAAATGAAATTTTAGAAAATATAAATTAACTAAGTATTTCATATATCTGGTTTAAGAAAGTAATGTAGGGACTAGTATGAGCTAATGAAGAATGAAATGAGAAAAACTAGGAAAACAATTTATGTAAATATATACTGTAAAAACAGCTTTGAAAGACTAAAGAATAAAGAACACTGATCAATTCAGTCACTAACCATGGTTCTGGAGAACTGATAAGGAAACATGCACCCTATCTCCTTACAGGAGTGATAAACACAGTGTGGTATGAAGCATACTTTTGGGACATGGCCAGTTTGAGAATTTGTTTTACTTGTCTATGCATATTTATTATAAGGGTTTTTTTTTTCTTTTTTAATGGTGGGGGAAAGGGAAAGAAAAATCTATGTTTGTTAATTGAAATAAATAAAATTATTTTAAAACTTTATTGTGATAGTCTTTGTAACTCTTTTTCACCTTCCAAATAATACATTCTGACACACTGGTCACAAATTAGGATTAATCAAAAACAGGTCTATACAAAGAGTCATTCCTCAATGGATGAATGGTCAAAGGATATGAACAAACAGTTCTCAAAAGAATTTCAAACTATTAATAACTCTTCAAAAGATTTCTCAAAATCTTTCATGGTAAGAGTCAAAACGACTCTGAGATTTATTGTACTTCACACCTGGAAAATTGGGAAAAATGACAAAATATGGCAGTGGTCAATATTGGAGGGTTGTAGAATGTTAGGCACACTCATATATTGTTGATTGAATTAAATTATCCTGAAAAGTAATTTGGTATTATGTTAAGAAAGTAACAAAAAAAAACCTAAAAAAAAAAGTCAATAAAAATGCTGACACTTTTTTATACTCTCTGCTAGGTATATACCCTGGGGAAGACAAAGATAGAAGGAAGTGTTCCATATCTACCAAAATATTTATAGAAATACTTTTCATAATAGCAAAGAAATAGAAACAAAGTATGCTCAAAGGGCAGATCATGTCAGACTGATCCAATTTCCATTTTTGATAGGATTGCTAGACAGATTAGGATAATGCTAGGAACATACATAGTTTACTTGAATTTTAAGAAAATATTTGGCAAAACCTTATTTATCCACAGCCAAAGAAGGGACTGTTGGAGTTTTAGAGCAGATCACAGCATGCCATCTTCCACTTTATTTCCTTCATGAGATTTTTATTGTATGTGTGATATGTCTTCTATTATGACATGAAATAATTATTGCATGAAAGTATTGGTATAACATATGTAAGACTATTTGCCACCTTGTGGAAGATGGGAGAAAGGAGTGAGGGAGAAAATCTGAATCCTAAAATGTCAAAAAACAATGGTCAAAAATTGTTTCTACACGTAAATGAAAAATGAAATATACTAAACTTCACCAAATCCTTTGTTGTACAAACTACAATCTCCCTCTACTTGAACAATTTAAACTGCAAAATAAATCTTTACATTTGTCTGCAAAAATATCCCATGTTATGGGTGTTATACTTTTGGGGGGGAATGGTGAGAGATGTGCTAGACAATAATACAGTTGGGTAGACTTGGAATTATTGAATGGCAACACCTTGAAAGTGGTTGTCTACTTGGGAGGAGGTCTGTAGAGGAGTGCTGCACAGATCTGATTTTGACCCTATATTGTTTAATATTTGTATTAATGTCTTGGATAAATGCAAGACTAGTGTGTTTTTCAGATTTGTAGGTTAAAAAGAAACCGATCCGATTGGATGACCGAGCCATAATCTAAAGAAGTCTTGATAGTTGCAAGTATGCCTATTTGAAAAAGTACAATAAGATGAAATTTAATGTAAAATATTGCATTGAAGTTTTAAAAAAGTTAACTTTACAACTATAAAATGAGAACGTGGCTAGATATCAATTCACCTAAAAGTATTTGAGGATTGTGGACTACGAGCTCAATAGAAGGAAAAATATGATTTTTGGGGGGTGCAGGGAAGTAGGTAGTTCAGGACCTGTGATTTCATCAATGTTAGAAACTCCTTCCACTGATACAGAAGGATTATTCTGTGACTTACAGCATGTTGCCTGGTGGTACTCAGAAGAGAAATGGTCACACAGGTATTATGTTTTAGAAGCAAGTTTTAAAGTTAGCTTTCCCTACTGCCAAGACTCTCTCCACTATACCAAGCTTTCTCTCAAAGCAGTGTGGTATTGTAGTCAAAAAAGCTAATACAATCTTAGGTTGTATTGAAAAGTATAGTTTAGAAAGGATATTTGTAGGGTAGGCAGCTGGGCAGCTCAATGGATGGAGAGCAAAGCCTAGAGATGGGAAAACCTGGATTCAACTGGATTCAAATCTGACCTCACATACTTCCTAGCTATATGACCCTGGACAAGTCACTTAACCCTCATTGCCTAGCCCTTATTATTATGCTTTGGAACCACTACAAAATAGTGATTCCAAGATGGAAGGTAAGGTTTTTTTGTTTTGTTTTGTTTTGTTTTTAATTTAAAGTATATTGGTAAGTTAGAGAATGTCTAGAGCAGTGGTTCCCAAACTTTTTTTGGCCTACCACCGCCTTTCCAGAAAAAATATTACTTAGTGCCCTCTGTCACATACTATCACCACTCCCAAATGCACCTGTGGCCATCATCGGCTCCCTGGATTGCTGCAGCACCCACCAGGGGGCAGTGGCTCCCACTTTGGGAATCACTGGTAGAGGAAAGCAAATGGGATGATAATGGACCACAAGGTATAAGGATCGACTGATAGACTGGGAATATTTAACCAGAAGATAAAAAGATTTATGGAAGATATATTGCTATCTTCAAATATATGGTCTGTCATAATGAAGAGGAATTTGACTTGTTTTGTTGGGTCCCAGAGGGTAGGAGCAATGGGTGAAAGCTTCAAAGAATCAGAAACTTAATAGGCAGGAGAGATGGAGGAAAAGGAATGGAGAATGGGAGGGGTGTCTTGTTTTAGAGGGTAGTTATTTGAGGCAAAAGGAAATGACAAGCCCTAATAACTCACCTGGGTGACAAGGAGATCCTGCACCTCAAGTTCCTGGTTCCTTTCTGCCTTTTTGTTGCCTGTTCTAAGGACTTATAGTAGACTTAACTTAGAGTTAAGTGGGGCAGTGGTGGAGTCTCTCTAGAAACACATGGCAGAAACAGATATGTGCTTGGCCACTCACCCACGAGGGGTCCTAATGGACACTGTTTCTGAACTCCTACCTCATATAAGGGAAGGGAATTTCCTGGGCAGTTATCTTGGAACTTAGCAAGGAAGAGAAATTTCTTGGACAGTGCCCTGAGATGAATGCCAAATTCAGGAGTTCAGGGAACTCTTTTCTGAAGAAAGAATTCTGCAGCATCCTCTAGTAGAAAGTTGTCCACATGACCCCCACTCCTGAATGGGCAGCAAGGTGAAAGCTATGCCTTGAGGGAACAAGGGATCTATGCCTTTCTGAGATGTTACAGTGGGTTATTTAGACACAGTAGATACAAAGGAAGAGGTTATCTGTCCGGTTGCTCCAAGGCGTGTTGATTCTTTGAAGAGTCCAAACTACAGGGAACGAGAATAGACTGGGAAGGACTGTAATTCCCTGTAGGAGAGCTAAAGATTCACCAAGATGTTGAATTAAATTCCTGGTAACTCTGAGCTCAGTTCCTTTTAAGGGGAAGTACTCTGAGGGTTTTATGTTTTCTTTATCTGTTTATGGAGTGGTATGTCCTTGGTGTCCTGTATTTTCTGTGGGGTAGTAGAAAAGCTGTCCTACGAGCAATATTTATTTATTAGTTGAATGTTTATAAGGAGCGGGAAATCCCTTTTACTCACATCTGTGAAAACCACAGACCCAGACTTTATTTGAAGATTTCTTAGAGTAAAATGGGTTCAGTCATAGTAAACCAAAGAGAAAATGACCGTTTAGGGTTAACCACTGAGATCATAACTACTCCAGGCACTTAGTTTTGTATGTTGGGCTACTTTTGCATATATTTGGAATTAACTTAACTGTGTACTTGTTTCCCTCCCAAATAAAACAAGCTCCTTTAAGGCGGGCATTGCTTTGTTTTCTCTTTCTATCTCCAGAACCTAGCAAAATGCTTTACATATAAAAAGCATTAGAGAAATGCTTTTCTGGTAAAGGTGTGACCTGTGAATTTCCAGTGGAAGTCTGGAAGCAAAGGCTGGATGGTCACTTGTTGGTTATGTTGTAAAAGGGATTCTTGTGCAGGTATGAGTTGGATTGGATGACCTTTGAGGTCCCTTCCACCTCCCAGGGGTTTGTGATTCCATGGCCCCAAGGAAGAAACTTACCTGACAAGACTGAGGAAATGGCAGCAAAGGCATTAAGCTTAAGGCCACAGCCAGGGTTCCCTGGGAAGAACATTTCCAGCAGCATCAGCAGGAGGCTGATGGATAGCAGACTGATGTAGACAATTTCTGAGCCCAGGGATAGCCAAAGTATTCCTGCCAAAAACCAGAGAAAGGAGGCACCCTCAGTGTTAGATCAAAACAGAAATCCAAAATGCCAGTTGGGGGAAAAAAAGAATGTACACATAAGATTTACTATGAGCTCCAAGGTTAGAAGTTAGTAAGAAAAACAGCCAAGGTGATATTGTATTCAAGTGGAGAAGAGCCAACGAAATCAGGAAAGTCTGATCTTGTCCTCTGTGTCCAACTTCCTTTTCCTTGAGATTCCCTTACAGAATAGACTTGTCTGCTCTGCACACAATGGGTATTTCATGAATGTTGATGACTGGTTGAATTCATAAACTGCAAGAGTGTTTCCTAGAAAGTCATTGTGTCCTCAGAGAATCTTTTATAGATGGCACTTTTCCCATTCCCAGACTTAGAGAAAATGTCACCTCCCACACCATTCTCTCTTCCCACTTTGCTTCTTCAGTGGGTGGTTACAATAATGGAACCATTGGGTGAGGATGGTGAAGAGAGTGTGCAGCGCAGGGAATTAATAATAATAGTAACAACAGCAACAATAACTAACATTTAGTTTTCAGTGCTTTGAGGTTAGCAAATTGTTTAAAGAAAAATGTAAATACCAATGCTACATTTAAGTACACATTCGCTGAGAGTAACTTAAGTTGTTTTACACATGACCTGAAAAGCAAATAGTACTAACTTGTAATATGAGGTTACAAAAGGTTTTTAGGGGCAGGAGAGAAAGATAAAATTCTGGGCTGCAAGTCAGGAAGACCTGAGTTCAAATCTGACCTCAGATAATTACTAGCTGTGTGACCATGGATGTTTGCCTGCCTCAGTTTCCTCAACTGTAAGATAAGAATGATAAAAATGCATCTACCTCCCAGAGCTGTTGTGAGGATCAAATGAGAGAATGTTTGTAAAATACTGAACACAATGCCTGGCACATAATGAGTATCATACAAATATTGCCATTATTATGACTAGTATTTACACATATATTCATATATTATATACACAAACGTTATTTAAACACATATTAATTTCATTTTGCACAATCTAAGAGCTATGAAGGATCTCTGAGGCCATCTAGTCTAACTTGTATATGACCAAATAATCCCTCCTACAACTTCCACAACAGGTGATCATCCAGCCTCTGCTTGAAGACCTCCAGTAAGGTATATTTAGCCTGAGTAAGCCTGAGAGGAAACTTAGGGGGAGAGAAGAGGAACATGGTGGGAAGAGAATGAGCAGAGCCTTTATTAGATGCCTTCCCTGTGCCAAGCACTATTCCTGGATTAAAAACATTTTTTTAACTTAAAAATTTATATTTTTATTTTTTATCAATTATAAGTAATAACAATTTCTACATGTTTCCCTAGGTGATGTTATCAGACTTATCTCCTTCTTTCCCTCCCTCCCAGTGCTGGCAGGAGGTTCAATCTGGGTTATACATGTATAACCATATGCAAAACATGTTTCTATCTTGTTCATTTTTGTAAATGAGTAGTCATAAAACCAAAAACTCCAAACATAAGCCCAAATAAACAACTGAAAAATCCTATATTTTCTTCTGCACTTTTACTCCAACAGTTCTTTCTCTGGAGGTGGATAGCCTTCTTTGTCACAAGTCCCTCAGAATTGTCCTGGAGCATCGTATTGCCAATAATAGCTAAGTCTATCACAGCTGATCATGCCACAATACTGTCTAAGCACTTTAGAATATTAAATTATTTAATGGGGACACAAGAACTATCTTTAACTATTGTATAAAGGGAAATTTTGAACCTTGGACTGCATCTCCCATAAGTCCCTTAGTATTTCCCCAAATTCCCTTTAATCTCTCTTGTGCCTCCACGTTTGCGTGGTCACGTTATTGTTTTATAAGTTCTGTAGCTCCTCCCTCTTTCTCTTTTGCTCTCTTTTTCTCTGGCAAGCTGGCTGAATAGCTAGGTCTCTTTTGCTAGTTTATTGTTAATAAAACTTTATAAAAATATAATATTTAGTTATTGGATATTAATTTTTAAAATCCACACTATCTGAAGAGTTGTTATGGGGAAGAAGGCTTAAATTTAGTGCTCTAGAAGCTGCTCCTTACTTGAGTTAAAATGATGACCACTTATAGCTGCTATGTGATTCATGTCTGACTAGGGGAACTGCTAGGAGTAGGCTAGGGAATGGATGGGATTTGGTACAGAGAGAGTGAGACAGAGGTCTGAATCTTTTTCATATAGCTGGGATTTTTATGAAAGCTTATGTGCTCTAAGATGCATTGATAAAGAATTTCAAAATCTCAGTTATAAGTAACTTTATCAAAGTAGGATTTATCGTCTGTCCCTTAGGCTAAGATCATGGTTTAGGTAGCTATCAGAATCTGGTGAAGCGGATAGGTACATGTGAGCTACAATTGCCTTCTGCCTTTGTTTCCTTCTTGAGTAAGACCAAGTAGAAGGGCTTGGTAACTGAGAAGTACCTTGGAGGATGTGGCAGGAGAAGAGGGACCATACTCCTCAATAGAAAGATGGGAGCCAGAGCAAGAAAGCAAGCTCTTCTCTCCACGAGGTCCCAGGTCCAACTGAAACTTTCTTCCAAGATTCTAAACTCCTAACTGACATCAGAACTCAGCCAAAGCCTGTAAAAACTGCTCTGACCCCCTCTCTCTGTACTACAAAAGAAACAACAAAAAAACTTTCCATCTTAGACCTCCAAACCTTGACAGGTACAGGCTTACTCCCTGGTTATAAGTCAAAAAAGAATTACCTCCTAAGGAAATAGCATCAGTGGCCAGTGTTGTATAGAAATGCAGTCCAGAGTCATGGATAGTGTTTTGACAGAAGGAAGTCAATTATCAGCAATTTATCACAGCCACATGTTACAAGCTGACAGACAACATTCGCATCATCTAGTCCTCCAAATATCTCTTTATCTGAATTATCTGAAAACGTGGCTGTCTAATCCAACTGAGCCAAACAGTCTTAAATGAGAAATTTTGTGTTTAAAAGTTCTAAAAGGTTAACTGTTGGCATGACTCAAATGTGGCACAGTGGAAAGACCATTGGGTTGAAGCTTTTGTGAAAGATGCCTTTAACTGATTGGTCTTGGCCAAATGACTTTGCCAGCATGGTCCTCAGTTTCCTCATTTGTAAAATGAAAGGGTTGTGTTAAATAATTTCTAAGTTCTCCTCCAGTTCTAAATGTGAACCAGAAGGTTCACAGTTCTTCTGGTTCACATTGAACTGAGCAGTTTAATTTAATTTAATAAACATTTATTTATTACCTTCTGTGTGCCAGGCACTATGCTAAATGTTGGGGATACAAAAAGAAGCAAAAGACAATACCTGCTTTCAACATTACAGTCTAATTGGGAACACAATGAGCAAACAAATACCTACAAAGCAAGCTCTATATAGGAGAAATAGGAAATAATTCAGAGAAGGAACGTACTAGAATTAAGAGGTGTTAGGGAAGGCTTCCTAGAGAAAGTAGGATTTTTGTTTGATCAGGGTAGTCAAATTTAAAAAAAAATGTAAAAACCCAAGCTGGTTGCTGTTGAGAAGCTCAGCATGTCTTCCCTTTTACTTGTTCTCAAGAAGGGACATGTTACAAAGAGGAAGGAAGCTGACATTGTGTGTTTGGGTTACGTCTGGCAGCTTAGAAAACCACCCATTTAAGTCCAACCATTAAGTCCAACCTTCAGGAAAAGTTGGAAGAAGACTGAGTTTGACATCAAGAGATGTCCTTTATCTGCAACATCAACAGATCTCTCTGTCCTCTTCCAGCACTCATCTCTTACTGCTCTCTGGGTTACATCCAACATGACTCAGTACCAAGAATATCACTTTTACCTCTCCCAGCTGCACTGATTCATTCTATCAAGGTCTTGAGAGATGACAGTATCCTCAATATATAATGAATTAATTAAAAGTTGAATGTTGGTCCTTTAATGTTTTTTTCTTCCCACTGCTATTTACATTTAAAAAAATGAGTTTCACCTAGGTTCAATGCCTTAACCCAAAGGGAATTCTAGAAAGGGGAAGGAGAAAGAGGATAGAACATATTTAGGGCAGGAATTTCTTTCCTTACCCCTCACATCATTTATGGAGGCAATAATATAATCTGCCCACTAGAAGGCAAGCAAGCCCCTTTGTGCTCCATTTTCCAGAGAAATATTAGGACACAGTCTTACCTCTTTCTCCTGGTGGTGTAAGGTCAATGAAACTTCGACACTTCTCCCCTGAAACAAAAACAATAAAAACACACAGAAGCAGGCTAGATGATGTTTTGAAGAGGTAGAAGAGGCCATACCTCCAACATTCATCAGTTTTCCTACTACGTAAGCTGCCTTAAGATGTAGAGGATAAAATAAGCCTACTGGCATCACCATCATCATTACCAATGCATCAGAAGTTGAATTGGAGTCTTCTCCATGGAACCTGCTTGGGAATAGACCTGAGAGGCAGGGCGGACATCCAAGGGAGCATACTTGGAGTTGAGTCATTTTCAGTGATGCATGATATGAACTGGAAAGGATTTTAATGGTGAACTACTCCAACCTCTTTATTTTATAGATGGTAAAGCTGAGGCCCAAGAGCTCAACTGACTAAATCCCACACCTAGAAGGAGACAGGGACAGGGCCCAGGTTTTTTATTTCCCATTAAATGGTTCTTTTCGCTTTAGAAATACTGCCCTCTCTTTATCCTTAATGGGTTTACTCTAATAAAGCAGGCCTTCTTCCCTAGGGACCTATGAATTTGTCTTACCTATCTATCTATAACTTATATCTACATATGTACATATATAATAACTATTTTAATATAATCATTTTCCTTTTAAGTCCTGTGTATTTTCTTCTATGCATTTAAAAGCATTATCCTGAGAAGGAGCTTTTGGGCTTCATCAGACTGCCAAAGGAATTCTTGACATAAAAAAAAATTAAGCAATCCTTACAATGTAAATTATTTCTGTGCAGAATTTTTTATAAAATGTGAGTAGTAAAGGAAATTCCCAAAGTTAATAATTTTTTTCATTCGTTTTCTCTATGAAAGATCTCAGAAATGAAGAAAGCCAATAAAGAATAATGGTTCTTTATCTTTTAGGGGTCAGCAGTTTGAATCCTGGCTTGGTTGTCAGGCTACCATTGCTCTAACCTTGGCTCAAGTTGTGTGATTTAAGGCATGTGACTGCCCTTCTTTTTGGGTCTCAGTTTTCTCATCTGCAAAATAAGTGGCTAAGACTTTCAAAGGTGCACCCTATCCTACCAGTGAATGGATCCATGGGAGATCCCAATGGAGTAGAGGAGATACAAAGATTTACTAGTTTCAATATGTATGCCTGGTGAGGGTTTAGGGCCACTTGTTACTGTATTATTCCTTCGATTATATAGCCTAAAACCATTGCCGTGTGCTGAACTTATTTGAAAAGTAACTTGAGGCTTTTGGAATGGAGACGTTACCTGGGCTTTCCACATTTTCCTCACAAGAGAGCCACATGCCAGTATGGAAGTAGCGAAAAGAGAAGCGGTCATCTCCTGTCTCCCAGCTGTAGTTTACCACCTCTTGGCTTGATGTATTGCTGCCACCCCCGTCCAAAGGCACTGGCATGCCAATACACTTGGTGGTTAGACTCTTCCCACACAAGGGCTTGGGCACTTTCTGGGTGCCCACACACCAGTAGCTGCCTAGGAAGGATGTGGTGGATAGGCAGAGGGCCAACATGTTGAGGATGACCGCTACAATGGTATGGTGGTGGAGGGTCAGCAGCTTCAAGAAATCCATCTGCAACAGACAAGCTTTTGTAAGGGAAGGAGCAGGAACACCCTTTCAGATCTGGCTACTTTGCCCTCCCATTCCTTGAATTCATATCACATTTCTGCCTTCACTGGAAGTTAAGCCCATGATAAAATCTTTTCTCCGTGCTTTTCTGAGAGTTCTATTGTACTCAACATAGCCAAAGAAGAACGTGTTATTTTCCTTCCCAAGACAGTCACCCTTTCTCCTAACTTCTGTGTTTCTATTGAGAGTACCACCATTTCTCCTGGCACTACATTTCCAACTTACAGTAGAAGTTATCTTTGTTTATGTGTGTCCTTAGCCTAACATGCCATCTATATCCAGGCTGTTGCCATGTCTGATTGATTTTGCCTCTGAATATCTCTTATATCTGGCCTTTTATCTCTACTCACAAAGCCATGGCTCTAATTCAAGCTCCCATCTTCTCTCATGTGGATAATGCAAGAGCTTCTTAACCCTTCTCCCTGTATCCAATTTCTTCTCTCTCCTACCATTTTCTACACAGCCACATTTGATATTCTTAAAAATAGGTATGACTATGTCACTCTCCTGCATGAGAAACTTGATTGGCTTCTATTTTCCTCTAAGATAAGAAATCCTCCGTTTGGAGGTTAAAACCTTTCACAATATGGTTTTAATCTCTACATCCAGGCTGATTACTTGTTAATCTTTTTCCTGTTCTATATTCTGTCAAATTGGACTACTTGCTATTTCCTGTATATGTCCTTCTATCACTTGCCTCCATGCCTCTGCATGGACTGTTCTCATCTGGAATTCTCTCTCTGTCTTTGTCTTTCTCTCCTTCTCCCTCCCTTTCTCCATTTCTCTCTGTCTCTATCTCTCTCTTTCTCTGTCTCTCTCCCTGTTTTTCTCTTTCTCTCCCTCTCCCTCCCTCTCTCCCTCTCTCTCGGTCTCTCTGTCTCTGTCTGTCTGTGTGTCTGTATTTCCCTCTCTCTCTGTCTCTTTCTCTGTCTTTGTCTCCGTCTCTCTGTCTGTCTCCCTCTCTCTCTCCCTTTCCTCTTTCTCCTCTCTCTGTCTCTTTCTCTGTCTTTGACTCTCTGTCTCTCTCTCTTTCTATGTCTAGCGCTCTCTCTCTCTCTCTCTCTCTCTCTCTCTCTCTCTCTCTCTCTCTCTCTCTCTCTCTCTCTCTCTCTCTTCAATT
>NC_058134.1:200186203-200216992 GCF_016433145.1 Gracilinanus agilis | reverse complement strand
CTCTGTCTGTCTGTGTGTCTGTATTTCCCTCTCTCTCTGTCTCTTTCTCTGTCTTTGTCTCCGTCTCTCTGTCTGTCTCCCTCTCTCTCTCCCTTTCCTCTTTCTCCTCTCTCTGTCTCTTTCTCTGTCTTTGACTCTCTGTCTCTCTCTCTTTCTATGTCTAGCTCTCTCTCTCTCTCTCTCTCTCTCTCTCTCTCTCTCTCTCTCTCTCTCTCTCTCTCCTCAGAACCCCTAGCTCCTTTACAAGTCTTGGTGGAAATGCTACTACGGCCAATTCTCCCAGTCCTCAGAGCTCCTCCCTGTAGTGTAATTGTTTTGCCTGAAACCATCCTTGTGTACTAACCTTACTCAAAAAGGAACATGAAGCTCCTGGGTTGGAAAGATTACCTGGGATTTCTATGTCTTCGTCACACAAGAATCACATGCTTAACACAGTGCTGGTACAGAGTATATGCTTAATAAATATTTATTGACTAACTGGAATGTTGTCATGGAAATGGTGAAAGAAAAAGTGAATACCTCTGGTCTCCAACTATAGTTTATCCCCTCCTGGTACTTCATATTTACTTATCTATGTATGTATTATTCTCCACCAGATCTTACCCTAATGTTATTTGTGGTGTGGATGGGAGCCACGATACAGAGAAAAATGAAAATTTCTTATTTTAACTTTCTTATTCTTCAGTGATGGGTGGCAGAATATCTACTTTGATAAAATAAAATGTTTCTGCAACAATGGCCAGAAAAGGAAATGGGGAGTGCTAAGTTTTTTAGACCAGCTATCAATTTGAACATAGTTACACATGATGCTTTGACCAATGACCGGGGAGCGAACATTCAGATGAAGGAATCTTATATGTTTTGTCAATCTTATAGTAAACAAAATAAGGAGAAAGAAGTCGCATCTAAATGGAAGGATGGCTCACTGATTCTCCTTGGAGAAGAATACAAAATAATTGGTCTGGTTGATTTTATCCTGTCCCTAAAGGCAAAAAGAAGCATCATTTTATGAGGCAGTTGGTAACCTTATACTAGATACTCATGACAAGCATTTGAAACAAAGGCCATTCTAGAAACTACTGCAGCTCATACTGTAACATCTGTTAGAAAGAATGATGTAGACGTGTGAATTGGGGATTGACCGATGAGGGCACAGTCCTTAGACGTGTACAATATGTTCAGACTGCAGCCATTTCCACTGGAGCTGTGGTGCTCCCACATGTAGAAATGTATGGAGAAATCCTTTATCTCACCAGCTCAGTATTTTTTATTTCATGTTGATTTGATCTGTGGTGATGAAAAGCCTCTTAATTTGCTACTGAACTGGAAATGAGTGTGCACATAAAAGACTAGAACAGAGGAATTCTCCTTTATTTCCCTGGTGACAATCAAGGCAATGACTCCTGTAAGTCTCCAGGAGGAGAGGTAGGAGGGGTAAAAGGCAGTGACCTGCCACTGGCTGGCTTCCTTCTTCTTGGCCACCCTGAGCCATGAATGTTTCACTTGTCTTTGTCATAGTTATTCCTTACTGATCTTAGGGGAATAATTATTGGAGGCAGAATGGTTCGGGTGAACTTTGAAAGATCAAAAAAGCCACCAGAGGTTCAGCAACTGGTATCCATAAAGAAGTTTGCAGTTAGCTGCTGTAGCAGCTTGAATCCTGTGAAGAGTTATAGCCTTTTTTTTTTTTTTTTGGTATTACACTTTATACTTTATTTATTTTTTCTTTTTCTTTTTTAGAAAATTTTTTTCCATGGTTACATGATTCATGTTCTTGTTCTCTCCCCCCCCCCAATAGGCAACACTCATTTTCCATTGGTTTCTTCATGTGTCATCAATCAAAACCTATTTCCATATTATTGATAATTTTTCTAGGGTGGTTGTTTCGAGTCTACATCCCCAATCATGTCCGCATCAACCCATGTCTTCAAGCAATTGTTTTTCTTCTGTGTTTCCTCTCCTGCAGTTCTTCCTCTAAATGCTGATAGAGTTCTTTTCCATAAGTCCCTCAGAACTGTCCTGGGTCATTGCATTGTTGCTAGTACAGAAATTACATTCGATTTTACCAATGTATCAGTCTCTGTGTAAGAGTTATAGCCTTAAGACTGGACTTGCTTAACCCAGCCTAACTGTGAATTGGCATTGTATCTGGGACACTGTGTCTTGCAAGCGAGAGTGGCTCATGCCACTCCCAGAAATGAGTTTGGTGGGGATACCTAAAGGAGAGAAAAGGGTTCTCTGGGCCATGAGGTATACCTCTGCCTGCACCCAACTCCAGGCTATATATACAAATGGACATTTTTTGTAGGATTCACTTTAAGTTTGAGTCTAGTCTTCCTAGGAGTCAAGTGGATGAATTGAGGGGAGAGTGTGCTTTTTGTTTAGAAAGTGTTTATATTTTGATCTTTGCTATACTTTTTTCAGTAAATATTCCTTTGTAAAAGTTCATTGTTAATTGTGGGGAGATATCAACTAGTTGGTTGATATGTGGGAGAACACATCAAATGGACATTGATGAGCAATATTAGCATTAGATTCTCAATTTCTCAGTGTTACTACTAGGAGCTTCAGGGTAGATGTAGCCAGCTACACTTTGGGAATCCAACCTGCTGGTCTGCATATGTTGATGGGTGAAAGATGAAATAACTGAGGAAACAAAGCACATCTATTTTATCAAGCAGGGCAAATCAATTGCCCAACAAATGGGACCAGTTGCCTTCCTCAGCTTTGGCACTGAAATCTGAATACAGGGGGATACAGACTTTTATATATTAAAAACAATCAAATAAGACCAACAAAAAGTAAAAGGCAATTAGCAGGGAAGCTAGGTGGCTCAGTAGCTGGAGAACCAAGCCTGGGTTCAAATCTGGCCTCAGAAACTTCTTAGGCATGTGACACTGGGCAGGCCACTTAACTCCAATTGCCTACCCCTTACACTCTTCTGCCTTGGAACAAATAGTGTCAATTCTAAGACAGAAGGGTAAGGGTTAAAAAAACAATTAGTCAGAATACAAAATTAGGTACTATGGTTTTGTGTAATTAGAAAATCTTGAACCCCTGAACTACATTACTCAGCATCCCTTTCCTTCTTCATCCGCACCTTGTGTGCTTACATTGTTTGTTTATAGTTGGTGGAACTCTGCCTCTCGCCTTCTTCTCTCCTGCTGGCAGCTGGGTTAGCACCCTTTTTACTCTAGCTTTTTACTTTCCTCTTGCTTCAAGTTATTATTCATAAATTGTTTAAATATACTTGGAATATTTGGATATTAATTTTTAATCTGACAGTGTCCGATAGGAGGAAAGATCAGGGACTTTCCAAGTTGGGAGGGGGAAAGTGAAGAGGTGCAATCCCTGAAATCAATAAAAGAGGTGTCCCACCCCTCACAGTATCTATATTCAATAAAAGAAACATGGAACAATAACTAATTGTTCAACATGAGGACAATTTTCAGATAAGACTTATAGGTTGCTTGAGATGTATAATTATGAGAAAACTCTTTACATCAATTTTAGGATTGGACTATGTTTCTGATCAGAATAATCTGTGTCTCCAAAGAGCAGTTAGAGGTGGTCCAGTTTCCCAGCCAAGCTATATAGTCCCAACACATCACAGCAGCAAGAGGTAGAAAGAGAAACACCATTTAAAATCACCCTAGGCAATATAAAATACTTAGGAATCTATCTACCAAAACAAACACAGCAATTATACGAAAACAACTACAAAACACTTTCCAAACAATTAAAACTAGATCTAAACAATTGGAAAAACATTAATTGTTCATGTGTAGGACAAGCTAACATAATAAAAATGACCATTCTACCCTAATTAATTTACCTATTTATCGCTTTACCTATCAAACTACCAAATTTTTTTTTACTTAATTAGGAAAAACTATAACAAAGTTCATTTGGAATAACAAAAGATCAAGAATTTCAAGGGAAATAATGAAAAAAATGTGAAGGAAGGGGGCCTAGCAGTACCAGATATTAAACTATACTATAAAGCAACAGTCATCAAAACGGTATGGTACTGGCTAAGAGACAGAAGGAAGGATCAGTGAATAGACTTGGGGTAAGTGATGTCAGCAAGACAGTGTATGATAAACCCAAAGAGCCCAACTTTGGGGACAAAAATCCACTATTTGACAAAAACTGTTGGGAAATTTGGAAAATAATATGGGAGAGATTAGGTTTAGATCAACATCTCACACTCTACACCAAGATAAATTCAGAATGGGTGAATGACTTGAATATAAAGAGGGAAACTATAAATAAGTTAAGTGAACATAGAGTAGTTTACTTGTCAGATCTCTGGGAAAGATAAGATTTTAAAACCAAGCAAGAGTTAGAGAAAATTACAAAATGTAAAATAAACGATTTTGATTATATCAAACTAAAAAGCTTTTGTACAGACAAAAACAATGTAACCAAAATCAGAAGGGAAACAACAAATTGGGAAAAAAATCTTTATAACAAAAAACTTTGACAGGGGTCTAATTACTCAAATATACAAGGAGTTAAACCAATTGTATAAAAATCAAGCCATTCCCCAATTGATAAATGGGCAAGAGACATGAATAGGCAATTTTCAGATAAAGAAATCAAAAGTATCAATAAGCACATGAGAAAGTGTTCCAAATCTCTAATAATTAGAGAAATGCAAATCAAAACAACTCTGAGGTATCACCTCACAACTAGCAGATTGGCTAAAATGAGAGAAGGGGAGAGTAATGAATGATGGAGGGGATGTGGCAAAATTGGGACATTGATGCATTGCTGGTGGAGCTGTGAACTGATCCAGCCATTCTGGCTGGCAATTTGGAATCATGCTCAAAGGGCTATAAAAGAATGCCTGCCCTTTGATCCAGCCATACCATTGCTGGATTTGTATACCCCAAAGAGATCATAGATAAACAGACTTGTACGAAAATATTCATAGCTGCGCTTTTTGTGGTGGCAACAAATTGGAAAAGGAGGGTATGTCCTTCAATTGGGGAATGGCTGAACAAACTGTGGTATATGCGGGTGATGGAATACTATTGTGCTAAAAGGAATAATAAACTAGAGGAGTTCCAGGCGAACTGGAGACCTCCGGGAACTGATGCAGAGCGAAAGGAGCAGAGCCAGAAGAACTCTATACACAGAGACTGATATACTGTGGTAAAATTGAATGTAATGGGCTTCTGTACCAGCAGCAATGCAATGACCCAGGACAGCTCTGAGGGATTTATGGTAAAGATGCTACCCACATTCAGAGGAAGGACTGCAGGAGAGGAAACACATAAGAAAAGCAACTGCTTGAATGCATGGGTTGAGGTGGACATGATTGAGGGTGTGGACTCGAAACTACCACACCAATGCAACTACCAACAATTTGGAAATAGGTCTTGATCAATGACACATGTTAAAATCAGTGGAAATACGCATCAGCCATGGAGGTGGGGGGGAGTTTGGGGGGTGAAGGCGAAAGTAAGAACATGAATTATGTAACCATGTTAACTTTTCTAAAAAATAAATATTAATAAATGTTTTAAAAAAAAGAATAATCTGGGTCTCCAAAGAGCAGTTAGAGGTGGTCTGTTTCGCAGCCAAGCTGGAATAGGTTCAAACAGGACAATAGGGTTTCCCTCTATCACCCAACTTCCACAACTGAATAAAGTTTTCTTTTTTTCCTTATTTTTTCTTTTAATTAATTAATTAATTGGAAAAACACACATACACACAAAAACAAAATCCTTACCTTCCGTCTTGGAGTCAATACCATGTATTGGCTCCAAGGCAGAAGAGCAGTAAGGGCTAGGCAAATGGGGGTTAAGTGACTTGCCCAGGGTCACACAGCTAGTAAGTGTCTCAGGTAAGATTTGAACCCAGGACCTCCTGTTTCTGGCCCTGGCTCTCAATCCACTGAGCTACTCAGCTGCCCCCTCTGAATAAAGTTTTCTCACAGGACAGAATTTTGACTAGATTCATAATTAAATAGAAAGGGAGCTGAGCTAGCTCCAGAATGGAGTCACAAAATGGTGTCAGTGTGGTTTACTCAGTTCCCACTATTAATCACTTGCTGTCTTAATCTTCAGTTTCTTCAGGTTGAGAAAATGAGCCTTAGAGCTTAGAGTTATAGGATTTTCCCTAGAAAGAAGTTAACATACATCTGAAACTCGGTAATGCCCGTGCAGGGGGCAGCTCGCTGACACAGAGCACTGGACCTTGGACTCAGGAGGATCATGTTCTGAATTCATCCAGCCTCAGATAATTACTACCTGTATGACCTCAGGCAATTTGCTTAATCTCACTGTTTGCCTCAGTTCCTCATCTGTAAAATAAGCTGGAGAGGGAAAAGCAAACCACTCCAGAATGTTTTTCAAGAAAACTTCAAATGGGGTCATGAAGAGTCAAACAGGACTTAACAATGACTATTGAACAAACTACAATAATGCTCCTGAAAAAGCAGGAATAGAAGATGATAATAAGAAATGTGAGAATGCATGGATGAAGAACAGAAAATAAATGATGCTAAACATATATACACAATACAGAATCTTTTCCTGACTTTTTCAAGAAAATAATTGATAAATGCTAGACATAGCTTGCATGAGATATAACCTCACAAACTTCTTTAGGAAAGTATGTGGTAGGATTTAGACATGATGACTATATATCATAATATCACAGGCACACACACATACAAGAAATTGATTATAAAAGGGGCAGAACAAAGATGGCAGAGTAATGGGAGGGACTCATCCATGTCTTCCCAAATTCCCTTCTAAACAACTTTAAAATACATCTCAAAATGAATTCTGTAGTGGCAGAATTAATCAAAGGAGGAGGGGAAATGATTTTCTATCCCAGGAAAGACCTGCCTCAATGGGGTGCAAGTGGAGTACAATCCAGCAGCAGGAGGACTTGGGGGGGTGTGGAGTAGGGAAGTAGATTGAATTAGCAGCAGCAACTTCCAGAGTCTTCAGATCCCAGATGATAAAGGTTTTTTTTTTTTTTTTTTTTTTTCCTTTTAGGCAGGTAAGAAAAAATTTAATAGTAATTTCATAAAGTAAACAAATAAACAAAAATCAAGTATTTATTTTTGAATGTTAAAAATAATATACATAATAACTTCAAACATAGTACTGCTGTCAAATCTGTTTTTATTTTTAAACTCTGAGATTTTTGCCAATCGGGCTGCCATTGCTCAAAAGGGAACATCCTCTATCTGGTATGTCAGACTTTTTTTTTTTAATGTGACAAGTCAACAGCATTTATTAATATTAGAAGGATCCTACATGTCAACTGATACATTAAAATATTTTTATTATAATTCCTCCCATTAGCACAAATGCATTTTAAACACAAATAATTACAAGTAGATATTATCGTTTTACTTTGAACAAAAACATTGTCATCCAACTACCTCTATTTTGTTTGCCTTATAAATTAAAAAACAAAATATGCCATCAGATGATATAGTTTGGTCCTTCCAGGTAGTCTTAAATTCTAGTCCTGCATTTACGACATGCCAGACCACAATGGTCCTACTCCCAGCTCATGTGAGTCTCTAACATAATTTTAAAAAATAAGTTCAGTTTTACTCTTTAGCTCTCCAACCAAAATTAAATAAGAAATGTAGCCCAATACTTTATGGTGAGGTTAGCTAGAACAAATAAAAACAAGAGGAAATCCATTTTAAGAGAGAACATGTTCTGGTGATCTGTAGAATTAGTGGCACATATATGTTTCCGACACCAGCAATTAGCAAGATTGCCAAAATTAAGTAACTCCCCTAAGACACTGGTGACAGTCTATATCTGATGAGGTGAGATTCTCTTTCACCTCTAGGACCAAAAAACAAAATCCTTTGTTTAGTATTCAGAGTCCTTTATAAACTAATCCCTTCCTGCCTTTTCAGCCTTCTTACTCCTTATGCCATTAACATTTACCGCCTGGCTATTCCACAAACAAGATACTCCATCTCCCAGCTTTGGGCATTTTTTTTATGGCTGTCCTTTATGACTACCTTCTATACTCTGATTACTGACTTCTCTGGCTTCCTTTAAGTCCCAACTAAAATCCTACCTTCTACAAGGAACCTATCCCAACACCCTAGCTTTAGTTAATTATTTCCCATTTATTCTGTATGTAGCTCATTTCTCTCTCTCTCTGTCTCTCTCTGTCTCTCTGTGTCTCTCTCTCTGTGTCTCCCTGTGTCTCTGTGTCTCTGTCTCTGTCTGTCTTGCTCTGTCTCTCTGTCTCTGTCTCTGTTTCTCTCTGTCTCTGTCTGTCTCTGTCTGTCTGTCTGTCTCCTCTTTCACAACATGACTAACATGGAAATATGTTTGGGGTGACTGCACACTGTTTCAAACTGCTTGCCTTCTCAATGAGGGTGGGGCTGAGGAATAAGGCAGGAAGGGAGAGAATTTGCAATTCAAAATTTTTAAAAGTGTTAAAAATTGTTTTCACACATAATTGGAAAACTATTCATAGAAATTGATTACTTTTAAGCATACTAGAAGTGGCTCATTACTGACATGGGAGTCATTTCTGAATTAGATTTTTATATGTAGTTAGTTCACCAAATTTTAAAGGCAAAAATCAAAAGTACAAAGTTAGAAAAAAAGAACTTAAGGGAGATAAAGATATGCCAGTTGAAACAACTCAGTCCTGACCTCATCTAACAAGTTGTTGATAATGGAAAATGGATGATGGTTGGAAGTTTATTTTTATAAAAATATATTTTTGTAAAAATATATATTTTATATTTTTTATTTTACATAGAAAATCATGATGTAAATCATAACCAGTTGCCATAACAAGAGGTCCAAAAAAAGCTTAAAATTGTCAATACTTGACTAACATGTCAAGTAGGCAGAGATGGAAATCAAAAATACCACAAATTTAGTATATAAAACTAATTTTTAAAATCTCACAGAGAAAGATGATGGAAAGATTATGAACAGTATTGCCTCATAAAGAGTGACAAGTAATAGAGGATAAAACATTTTTAAAGGGAAGTCTAGTAAGAGATCCAATTAAACTAAGTTACCCCAAGGACATTTAATCATGAACCTGGAAAAAAGACAACAGAAAAAATAATGAAAAAAAGAAAGGTCTGCAAAGATTTTTATAAATAAACTTTTTATATAACTCAGAGCAGTAAAGTCACTAGTTTTAGCTTGGAGGAAGCCAAACTTAGCATGATTACCACTGCATAATAAAGAACAGCTTCAAGGATACAGGAAATTTTGAATTTAAATCTTTGTCCAAAAGAATGGAAGTGGAGAAGGGAAAAAATGTGGAGGACATAGAAAATACTCCTTTTTGAGGAGTAGGGGAAACCTCCCTAAATGATGGTTCATTCTGGTTGCAGCCTGTGGCAAATGCTGGTGTAGGCTGGCCCCATTGACACCATTTGTGCTGCCTCTACTTTAATAATTGTCCTCCTTTTCCCTATCTTTTTGAAGACCTATTTAAGCTATCTACTGATTCATGTGATTTTACTCTGCTGTTTTAAGCTGAGAAATAGTTTCATGGCTAGAAAAATAAGCAAAAGTCTAAAACCTAGAATTCTCAGCAAAGATATAAACTACTTCCCTTGTAATACGTATAGCATCCCCCTCCAGCCTGCAGAATGGGGTCACATATCTTGGAATACACGTATATAGACACACACACATAATTTGGTAATAACAAAATTATCATATTTGCTGTCTGCCATCAATTGGGTTTTTATGGAAATTATGGAAATTAGAAAAATCTCAGTCTTCTAAATGGAATCCTTTTCTTGTTTTTTAAAAAAGCACAAACAAAATAAGTCAACTCTTTGGCCTTATCTGAGTAATACAGCTTTGACAAATGCTCAACCATGTGAGGAATGTGAGGGATCTTGACAACTCCCAGATTCAGACAGTCTCTCCCGGAGTTCACCCAGAGCATGGACATTAAAGAAAATGAATGCTGGATTGTATTCTTTATAACTAATATTTCTGTATGAATCCATTCATTTTCTCAGATTCCAATTTCTGAAGGTCAGGCAATTCTTCAAGGTATAACTGAGTAGGGTTACTCCCAACTTCTTTTTTCTCCCCCCAAAATTCCTCCGGCTTCTACCTGGGCAGAGACTTTTTTGTTCTTTGTTTATCCAATAAACAAAAACCAGCCCAAGGCAGGCTTTTCCCAGCACATGCCCTTTGTGTCCTTTCCATTCCCCTTATCAAGATTTGGGGTGACCTGGTCTACCACAGAGGAAACATAGCCAGCAAAAACCTGATTGATTGGAAGACCTTATGTTTTTTTAGTCAAAGATTGGAAGAGGAAGTTGGGTTTCATAAACCAGCTAACCTTCCATTTGCCAGAGATGGCTGGGTCAGCCTAGCTTAGTGAAGCTGTAGGGATCCACTTATCTGAGGAGTAGTCTTTCCCCTCCTTATGATAAATGGGGGAGAAGCTCAGCTCTCTATGCCCACTATCTCATTAAAAGAGTCACCAATCAGGACTACCAGGAGAGGTCCAATTGATGTGCCATCAGGCCAATCAGAAGGAAGACATACTTAGGTATAAAAGACTCTGTCAGGACCTTGTTCTGGATCTTTGGCTCAAATGGAAGTACTTTGTTGACTTGTCTTTTGTTAATAATTCACATGTTCTTATCAATAAAAGATATTATATTTAGAGAAATGATCTCATTAATTGGTTAAAAATTCTGGGTGTTTCAGTAGTTGGGGAAAGGGCCACCTTTCCCTTCTCCTTAGTCCCTGAGACCTCCCCAAAATGGGATGGGATTTTGAACTTGTTTTTCTTCATCCTTTTCAGTTCTAGGTACAGAGAGTGTAGTTGTTGACTCTGGGGCTCAAAACAAGAAAACCTTGGAATTAGGTTTCCAGGCCAGAGTAATAACTGTTAGGAAAATATCTTTTTAATTCTTTACCTCAAGTTTGTAATCTTGCTGTCAAAAGGTGGATTGTTCCATGCCCCAAAGTCTATAAAACTGGGCATACCCTTTGACTCAGCAATACTGCTACAAAGTTTATACCCCAAAGAGATCATAGAAAAAAGGAAAAGATGTATTTATAGTCTTTTATATAGTCTATATATACTACATAGTCTCCTATATATTTATAGCAGTTCTTTTTGTGGTAGCAAAGAATTGGAAATTGGGAGGATTCCTATCAATTGGTGAATGGTTGAACAAGTTATGGTATTTGAATATGATAGAATATTGTCGTATTATAAGAAATAGTTATAGGGATGACTTCAGAAAAACCTGGGAAGATTCATATGAACAAATATACTGAAATGGGCAGAAAAAAGAGAACAATTTACATAGTAACAGCAATATTGTAAAGATAATCAATTTGAAAAACATCTTAACTTATCAATATAGTGAACCACTATAACTCCTTATGATTAAAAGTACAATCCAGGGAGCAGCTAGGTGGCTCAGTGGATTGAAAGTCAGGCCTAGAGATGGGAGGTCCTGGGTTCAAATTTGGCCTCAGACACTTCCTAGCTGTGTGACCCTGGGCAAGTCACTTAACCTCTATTGCCTAGCCCTTAGTACTCTTTTGCCTTAGAACCAATACACAGTATTGATTCTAAGACAGAAGGTAAGGGTTAAAAAAAAAGTGCAATCCACATCCAGATATAGAACTAGTATACCTGGAGTAGGGATTAAAGCATATTTTTCTTTTTTCTTTTTCTTCTCAGAAAATGGCTAAATGTAGGATTATACTTTACATGAATTCATATAGATATCATATTTGTTGCCTTCTCAATGGGTGAAGAAGGGATAGAGAGAGAAAAAGAATTTGAATTAAAAATGTAGAAAAGAAAATTACCAAAAAATGGTAGGTTGTATAAATTTCATCATCAGATTTTTGAAAAAAAAAAACTTTGGAAATTGTTTTGAGGTCTTTCAAAGTTGTTTACCCCTCAAATTATTATTGTGCTCATTACAAAACCTGTTTTTGTGTATTTCACTCTGCATTGTGCTTTACAAGATTTTGTATATTTTTCTGAACCTATCATATTCATAATTTTTTGTTGCACAATTTTTCTCCTTTTAGTAAAGGATTTTATCCTATTCTTGTGATTATTCCCACCCCTCAGTATTCTCAAGGACTAAAATCTCTGTGTACTAATAAATATCTAGTAAAAATAATTTATATTGTGTAAATAATTTACACATAAACTTTCTATGTGCATATATAATGAATATACATATGTGTGAATATGTTTGTATGTATTGGTAAGTGATATAGAAAATGGAATAGAAAAAAATTATATGGAAAAAATGAGACCGATAAAACACACACACAGAAACAATCAGCAAAACTAGGACAAAAGATCCATAAAACTACAAATATCTTTTGACCCATCAATACGACTACTGGGTCTATATCCCAAAGAGATCAGAAGTAAGGGAAAAGGATCTACTTGTATCAAAATATTTTTCTTCTTTCTAGTGGCAAAGAACTGGAAAAAGAAGTGTCGTCCATCACTTGGGGAATGGATGAACAAGTTGTATTATAGGCTTGTAATGATGAGTGTGATGAGAAATGTTAGGCAGGATTTTAGAAAAACATGGAAAGACTTATATGAACTGATATAAAGTGAAGTGAGCAGAAACAGAATGATGTATACAGTAACAGAGATATTGTACAGGCTTCAATTTTGAAGGACTAAACCATTATCAGCAAAGCAAATTTCCAAAAATACCACAAAGGACTCATGAAAATATAGTCCCCCCTGGTTATATTGTGGTTCACTTATTGTCACTTCATTGTATCGTGGGTTTAAAAAAAAATCTAATTCTGAGTCATAGAGTTTTTGCAAAGCTACAGGATTTTGCAGATGAATACTGTACTGTAAATAATGGAAATGCAGTATGCCACTACCACTTGTGCAAAGGCAATCAACCATAGTGCTGTCTTCTGTATCGTGAGCACTGATTGGCTTAGTGACTGTAGCATCATTCTGTTTGCTCTCCTGCTACTTTGTGAATTTTTATCTATCTCAGGAGTCTCTGGAATGAATGTAACTCCCATGATAGGTGAGAGATCACTGTACAGTCAAAGAAGAAATTGGAGTCTGAGTGCAGATCAAAGCATGCCATCTTCTACTTCATTTCCTTCATGAAATTTCTATTGTATTTGTGATTTGTGTTTTCTATCATGACATGAACAATATGGAAATCTGTAGTGCATGAAAGCACTGGTATAACCTATATCAGACTATCTCAGGGAAGGATAGAAAAAATCTGAATCCTAAAATGTCAGAAAACTATTGTCAAAAATTGTTTCTACATGTAACCGAAGTAAAAACACAAAACCAAACGATGAGCAGGACGGAGATCTATTTGAAGGAATTGAGATAGGCAGAAGGGATTAACACAAAGATGATTGGTTTTTGTTTCACAATAAAAAATGAAGAAACTTGTACCTTTTCCTTCCCTAGGTCAGATCAAGCTTTATAATAGTGTTCACATGCTTTATTAGGAATCAAAAAATTTCCAGGAGAAACTCTATGGAAAGACACTGACCTTTCAAGTTGTTCTTTTAGATTGTTTCCTCTGAGAGAAAATGAAAAGACAAAACAAACAAACAAACAAAAAAAAACAACAAAGAATGAATGAAGATTCTCCAGTTCTGGTCAGTTAATCTAAATTTAGTATTTTCCTCCACTTCCCCCTTGAGAGTTTCTATTCCCTCTTTCAAACACTTTGAGTTCTAAGCTGGGCAATGAGAAAAATACTTTCAACAATCACGGACCAGATGATTTAGAGCAATGGATTTCGACTAATATCTCTACCTTTTGCCAACACACACAGAGGCTTACTGGCTAGGATTTTTATTTTAGTCCCTAAGATGTTGAATACCAAATTGGTAGCAAGGGGTATATTTATCTGGTAGTTGACTATTGTGTCTCAATTTTTCTTGGGATCTAACATATCAGAATAAAAAAAGAGTTAAATTATTTTAGTTTGAAAGATAAAGCCTCATCTCTCATTATACTTGGCACATAATTTTTCTCCTTTTAGTTAAGAACTCTATCCTAAAAGTGTGACCATATTTTCCTCTCAGCATTCCAAAGAACCAAAATCTCTGTGTACTAATAAATATCTAGTGGAAATAATTTATGATGCATAAATAATTGACATGTAAAATTGTTTTTAGATTAAACATGATTTCAATGGCATAGAGAATTATTAATGAAGTATAATGTATCTGGGCTGCCCACAACATTACCAAACCATCTCTTGAAAGAGGAATCAGGCCTTAGAGCTCAGTATTTATTGGCCTACTGTGATCACCCTACACTTAGAGAGAGAGGATCCCCCTCTCAAAAGTCCAGCTGAGGCCTGGGTCACAGTCTTACAAAGTTCCATTATCCCAAGTTTTAATCTTCTTATCTTTTATCAGTCACTGCTGTATCCCCCAAGGCTAACAAACTCCCTCTCACCTACTACTTCCACAATCCCTCTGTTATTTAATTGTTGCCCACTCCTTTCATTGTGCCTTCTGAAATGCTTGTTCCATAACTAACAGCTTCTTTTAAATTTTTATCTCTTTTTCTTCGTGGTCTTCTCTCTATCTGTTTCACAGACTCTAGGCTTCCCCCCAGGTGATACTGCTTCCCTGATCATCTTCTCTAGTACAGACTGTATCTTCTCTTATAATATCATACTGGTACTGGAGGAGGAGTGGAATATTCATTGCTTCCCATCGCTATTTCTAGATTATTTCTTTGCCACAACCACTCAACAACTTCTTCTCTTCTGATGTTCACTCTATCAACATTTATTACATAGTGCAGTTCATGCTAGTTGTTGTCTATGACACTCCCTGACCTAATCCTGTAATTTTCCCACATTTCTCAGAAAATCCAATACTTGGCTCACTGTATTCTTTTCTCTCCCAATTCCTTCTTTCATCCTAGAGGACTTCAAAATTCATATTCATGATTCCCTCAAATTGCTTAACCTCCTGGTTCTTTAAATCTCTCAAATCCATGCCTTATCCTTCTTTTCTCCTTCAGTCATGCAAAGGGATGATCATGCTCTAGATCTTGCCATTATCTATGTGTTATATTTCCTGGATCAAAAACTCTAGCATTCTTCTATTAATCACACTGTCTATCATCCATCCCTCCCTTTGCTTTCCTACTCCCAAACATATTCTTTTTTTTTAAATGCTTACTTTCCATCTTAGACTCAATACTGTATATTGGTTCCAAAACAAATGGGTGCTAAGGACTAGGCAATAGAGGTTAAGTGACTTACTCCAGGGTCACACATCTAGGAAGTATCTGAGGACACATTTGAACCCAGGATCTCCCACCACTAGATTTTGCTCTCAGTCCATTGAATGAAACCTGTTCTTGATCTTGACCTCCAAACTCTTAACCTTTTAGGATTTCCTTAGGATCTGATTTCATACTCCCCACTTTCCAAATTTTGACCTTATAGTTAATTAGTTCATCTCTATCCAGTCCTCTCTGGTTGAGTTTTTATTCTCTTGTTCTGCCACCATTACTCTCTTGAGAAACCCAAATCCTGGGAAAGATTCTTCCAGTTGTACGAAATCTCAGAAACAAGCTAATTGAGTCTAACAAATTTGTTTGTTAACTCCACCTTGGTTTTTAGTATGACGATGCAATCCTTTCACTCTTTCCTAATGTATTTCTCCATACACTGTTTTAAACCTTTTCTTTCTTCAAATCTCTCACACCTTTTATTTCTCCAGTTTTTCAGCTGAGGATTATGTCTCATTATGAGCTCCCTTTCCTTCTCTTATTTAAAACCATTTATTTTCAAATCCTTGGACATCACCTCCCACTCTTTTTTGCTTTATTCCAATCTGTGATATCAAATGGTCTTTGTCTTTGCCAACTCATCTACATGTGCCTTTAATCACTTCTCTTCTTATCTTCTTCAGCAATAATGTTCTCTCAGTCATACCCCTCCTTTTTCTCTTTTTTTTCTCTTTCTGCTGGCACCTTTCCTGCTGCCTTCAAATATGCTTCCCTTTCCCCTGTCCTTAAAAAAACAAAACCCAAAACTCCAATAGTCCCTTCCAATCCCTCATATCATGGAACATCTCTCCAGAAAAAGTTATCTTCTCTCATGGCTTCTTTCTTTTATCCACCTACTTTTCATCTCTTAGTATTTTGACTTCTGGCCTCATCACTCAATTGAAACAACTTTCTCCAAAGTTATTTGTGATTTTTTAAATTGTTGAATCGGTCTTCCTCCTTCTTGACCTCTCTGTAGCATTTCACACTTTTGTCCAACTTTTCATCCAGATAATTAATCTCTGTTTTCTGAGTTTTGTGATGTAACTCTCTTCTGGTTCTCCTCCTACCTAGTTGGCCAGTCCTTCTCAGTCTCCTTTTCTGGTTCGTCATCAATGCTACACTCATTCATTGTGAGCATATCTCTGTACACTTTTTAAAAATGACATTATCAACTCCAATGTATTTAATTCTCATCTCTATGCAGTGATTTCCATTTCTAGGTATCTAGACTGTTTCTCTATACTTTTTCCAAGTTTTAAGGGATATCTCTCTCCTTCTTGTATGCTACTCTCCAGACAATCTAAACTTGCTGTTTTTCACATTGAGAACTCCATTTTCTATCTCTTTGCCTTTGCCCTTGTCATCCATCATGCCTGAAATTCACTCTCTTAGCATCTTTGCTTCATGAAATCCTTTACTTTCTTTGAGACAACTCGTGTCACCTTCTACATGAAGCTTTTCCTAATCTCCACAATTGCTATGGACTTAAACTTTAGGTTACCTGCAGTTCTTCGAAAGAACATAAACTCCTTGAAAACCAAGGAGTTTTTCATTTCAATGTTTCATTTAGTTTTCATCTCCCCAATGCCCTACAAATAGTGGGCACTCAGAGAGTACTTATTGATGGATAGTTTAAAGCTCCTTTTGCCAATGCATATTGGCACATACAACTTTATCTTAGAATGTTGTCTTTGGTGGAGAAGTTAACTGATGCATTAGAGGAGGAACCTGAATCCAGGCATTCCAGATTCTGAGACCTAATATCGATCCACTGTGACATACTGCCTCTTTTACTCACATATGTATTTGGTACAAATATTCCTGCACACACACTGATAAAAATGATGAAGGCTTCTAAGTAAAGCTCTACAAAGACAAAGCAAAACACACTCAGCAAACTGGTTTCTTTCAGGGGTAATCCTCAGCACTGCTGAGTCTGTGATCTCGCTCAGCTCAACCAGTTACTCAAATGGCTATAGTGGTTTGAAGGTGTGAAAATGGACTCCTGGTGTCAGAATCACTGGACCCAGACAACTTCACACTCCACTGGTCTGCACTTCTGTTTCTAAGGATTCTGAATCAGAGAGGACTATTTCCACTTGATTATCCCAAAGTTAAATGATCTACTCATACCTGTGAGATAAATTTATCCACTAGTACAAAACATGAGGTTTATGAAAGTATTGTGTTATATGGAAACAGGGCTCTGCCTAAATTACAAACTGGATT
Source organism: Gracilinanus agilis (assembly GCF_016433145.1). Classification (NCBI taxonomy): domain Eukaryota; kingdom Metazoa; phylum Chordata; class Mammalia; order Didelphimorphia; family Didelphidae; genus Gracilinanus; species Gracilinanus agilis. The sequence continues at coordinate 200,199,478 of NC_058134.1, read as the reverse complement.
ACACTTAGATGGTGTAGTAGATGTCTGAACTATACCCATCTCACACTTACCAAAAAGCAGTTCTCCTCTCTCTGTTACTTAGATCAAGTGCCTTCACCTGGGAGTTATCACACACACAAATACACACACACATATAGAACCTTATATACACATAAACATATAAATGCTATACATGTATATATGTATATGTGTGTATATACACACACAGATGTCATTGACCTCCCCCCTGCCCCAGATAACTAACTATTTCAATATAATTTGTTTCCTTTGTAATCTTATATATTTTATTTTAGGCATTTAAGAGTATTTTTTTCTGAGAAGTCCACAGGCTTCTGCCAAATGGGTCTATCACATGCAAAAAAGGTGTTCCTGCCCTAGATCAATGTCCTAATTGGTATCTCCAGAATTATCAAAAAGGAGGTTTTGGCAACTTTGCAGTAAACTTTCCTCTCTAGATCTGGGAGAGGGAATGGGTTCTCTGGGAAGTTAAGGACTGAAAATAATTATTTGTCAGAATATACTGCTCTCTGAGATAGACTAATAGGAAAAATTTCCAGACCTAAAGTTCAGCATTAAATGGCTCATGAGGACCAGAAAATGAATCCTGCGGAACAGAGAAAAATATGAAACTGAGCCAAGAAACATTTAAAATATGGAGATAAGAATTCAAAAGTGGTCAGTGAACGTTTGGACCTTGAACAAGGATGCCAGGCACAAAAAAAGAATAAAAACAGAAACTGACACATGCCAATAATGTACTTTCTTCACCTCTGCCTCTTAAGAATTCTTGCTTCTTTTAAATCTCAGTTCGGGGGCATCTATAACAAGAAACTTTCCAAAATTAATTTCCTGAGAAATGAGAGAACAGTTACCTTGCTGAGATGAGGTTCCTTTTACATTGATGCTGTGTACAGGAAAGCAGTGGGGCTCACTTCTTATTCCAAATCTTTTGGGTTAAATGATGAAGGAATTAAAATTATTTATATTCTTCCCACCACCACCCTGTTCCTCCTTTTCCCTTCCATCTTGCACTCTTGGAGTACCTTTCCATTAAATGTGACCTTAAAGGGAATATAGGCATTTAATAAGTTACAATGCAATCATAGTCCAGCTGTTCTGGGAGATTACACAAGCAAGATAGTGCCAATGGTAGTCTATGATTAAGCAGAGAGAAGAGTTGATCTGCAGAGGATTTCATTAAAATAGAAAAGGAGATTTTACTTCTGCCTAAAGGCTATTCCTCAAATTATGGATGAGAGTGGATCATGCACTGTTTTCTGGCTCTCTAAAGATATGTCACAAGGTCACCACTCTAGACTATGCCATCTGAAAGACCAAGGCTTCACACCAGTATGTACAGCATCTTGAACACAGTAGGTACTTAATAAATGCTGATTGAGTCGAGTTTAGAATCTGTTCTCTTTATGCTAGAAATTGCCTCCCTAGTTATCAGTTATTTTTATTGTGAGTATATTTGTGTGTATGAAAGAGATGAACAGTTTAAAGTGTCATGGGCTGAAGTTTGGGTAAGCTAACCAGATAAAATGTATTAAAATCTAACTTATGTTTTGAAAGGTCATTCTAGAGCTTCTCTCAATAACATCTAATCATTTAATCAACAAATATTCATTACCACTGTGCTCAGTACTGTTAGATCATGTAGTCCTGGTCCCTACCTTCAATCAGACTTAAAACATTTTTTAAAAAATTTAGAATATTTTTCCATGGTTACATGATTCATGATTTTCTCCTCCCCTCTTTCCTGCCCCCTCCTGGAGATGATAAGCAATTCCATTGAGTTAACATGCATCATTGTTCAAAACATATTTCTATGTTCCATATTTGCAACAGAGTGATCATTTAAAGTAACATCCTCAATCATATTCCCATTGAACCATGTGATCGATCCTATGTTATTATTTTTTTTTCCTGCATTTCTGCCCGCACGGTTCTTTCTCTGGATGTGGATAGTGTTCTTCCTCCTAAGTTCCTCTGGATTGTCCTGGGTCATTGCATTTCTGCTAGTAGAAAAGTGTATTGCATTAAATTGTGCCATAGTGCATTAGTCTCTGTGTATAATGTTCTCCTGGTTCTGCTCCTTTCACTCTGCATCAATTCATGGAAGTTATTCCAGTTCACATGGAATTCCTCCAGTTCATTATTCCTTTGAGCACAATAGTATTCCATCACCATCAGATACCACAATTTGTTCAGCCATTCCCCAATTCCTCATTTTCTAATATTTTGCTACCACAAAGATCATGGCTATAAATGTTTTTGTACAAGTATTTTTCCCTATTATCAAAGTGTTTATATTCTAATGGGAGAAACAGTGCTTAAAATGAACCCTTAAATGTACTGGAGACAGAGAAAAGGTATGTACAATGGTGCCTTAAAAATAGAGATCAGAGAGAAATGAAGGCATGAACATGACTGACCAACACACTTTCCTTAAAATGAAGGTTCCAAAAGGAAATAACCAATCTGAAGAAGAGTGAAGAAGTTGATTCCTGAATTAGTGCACTTTATATTATGTTTTAATTGATCCATACTCTCATTGGTATGGGTACCTTCTCTACTGGTACAAGGACATAACCCTTTTTTGCCTTTTCAATTTCTGTTAATCTCACCCATTTAAAATCTCTTCCTCCATAGAGGATCTGCTCAGCCTTCTGGAGGTTTCTTCCTCCTTTTAAAAATATCTTTCAGGTACCAAAATAGCACTCAGAGTCTATTGTTCTCACTAAAGAAGTGGCCTCCCCTTTTCTCCAGTAATATATATTCTTATATATTCTTAAAGATTCATATATCATTTATCAAGTAGAAGTGATAACTACTGCCTATACTTATCATGCATGTTTATAATTTGCAGTACACTTGCTGAATTTACTTACCATGAATGTTTATATCATTTGAAACTTCAATTTCTGGGATTGTGACATTCGGTGGAAGAATGTCAATACTAATGACATGGGTTTTGGCAACAATAAGTAGCTTAAGATCAGTAATAAAAATATTGTTTCGTATCCTGGATGTAGAAGTAGTGGAAATGGAAGAAATTGCTAGTGATGAGATTAATCACTGTTTCTGGAGAAAGATTCTTTTGAAAATAAGAGCAGGGTCAGAGTGAGGATCCATGAGTTGATAAACAAGAATCAGGCCAGGTCAAAATTAGAACCATAAATTGAGCATTCTAACAGTAGAAGTTACTGCAATAGGTCTCCACCTTCTTCTGCCTCCCAAGGATTCAATCCTTGTCTCCTTGAAGCAGAGTCTCCTCAAGAAAAGGAGGAAGAGAAAAATGAACATTACTGAACCTGGTCTTCTATGATGTGTGATGATTATTTTACCACTCATTCCAATATGCTTTCTGGGAAGAGGACCATTCATATACACTTGCTTAATCTGGGTTTGATAATCCTACTAAATTGGAAAATTATTTCTGTTTCCTTTTTTCTTGGCCTTTTTTGCAGCTCCTTAGCAGTATTAAATGTATTATTCTTCTGAGTACTTTCTCCTTACTCAGCTTTAGTGACATTGTTCTCTCCTAGTGTTCCTACTGCCTGACTCCTTGATCCCCTTCAATGAATCATCATAGAAGTCCTGCTTGCTAACCATGGATAATCCCCCAAGGTTCTGGGCTTTTTTCTCTTCTTCCTCTGGTGATCTTATGAATTCCTGTGGGCTCAATTATTGTTTCTTTGCAGATGATTCCAGATCAATGTGCCTAGCCCTGATCTTTTTCCTTAACTCTAATACTGGTATCAATAGTTGCCTGCTAGATCTATCTCAAACTTAACATGTCTAAAATGGAGTGCAATGATCATCCTCTCTAATACTCACCCCTCCTCGTGACTCCCTTATTTCTGGCAAATTACCACCATACTTTTCATCACCCAGGCTTCGAATGACAAAGGTTTCCTTCATTCTTTCCCCTTTCTCACTCCCCTCCTATCCAATCAGTTGTCAAGTCTTATAGATTCTGCCTTGAAACCATCTTTCATATCTTCCATTATCTCCACTCAAGGTCAAGCCATAGTTCAGGTCCTTGCTACTTCCTTCCTGGACTATTGTAGCAACCCCTGATGAAGCTAAATTAAAACTCCAGTTCTTAATTTCCATAGAGTTTATTAATATTTACTTGAAACAGAGAGCATAGAGATAGAGGGAGATTTGAACCTATTCTAATCTCTCCACGTGGGCACTTCTTCACATGACTATCTCTCTCAGCTACCGTCCTCCATGGGAATCGTGAAATATGTGGGTTTGACCACTCAGAAGGTTAGTGATATCAGAAGGTTGTTATGTCTGTATGTCCAAGACTCAGAGGGAAAGATGGCTACTCTCAGTCCTAAAGCTCTCACAAATGCAACCTGACTGATGTACAGTTGTCTACGAAATGTTTACTATTGTAAAATAAAAAGGACTGGGTGAGGGAGGAGGGCTCAGGAATGTCCCTAAGATAAAAGATCTATACTCCACCCACCCAACTAGGAGGCTTGCAAAAAGCCTGCCTTCTTTTTCTTCCAACCTATCACCATGACCTGACTCTGCTTTTACCCAAAAAACCCCTGCTCTAGCTTCACTAATCTATAACCACTCCAAGATAGTCTTTGGTGATGGTCAGTAGATCACTTTGGATGAATAAAGCTTGATGACCAGGTGGTAGGGTCACCAAGGTCTGCAGCCTAATGCCTTCTGGAGTAAAACAGATCAGTTCAGATTCAGACTGACTTCCTTCTTCAGAGTCTCACAGGTAGATTAAAAAAGATCAGGGACACAAACACAAAGAACTCGGGAACAAAGATGATCCACAGCCAGGAACACACAGGGAACGACAAGCTGGAGAAGAGGGAGAAAGTAGTTTCCAAGCTGGACACTCCTTTCACAGCTCCAACTGCTCCTCCCAGGGCTGGCAGTTAAGCCCCTGAAGTCTCCCCTCCAGGTTCCGAAGGCAACAAGCACTCCCAGCTTCAGTTTAAACCCCTCTCTTTATCCTCTTTTCATATTCTTTTCGGAACTCTCCTCTTTTTCATTCTAGTCAATATCTCCTGCCTTTCCTCCTGCATCTCTTCGCAATTTCACTTGTCTCATCCTCCATTCTCACAATAGAGAGAGCATATTTCCTTTTAACCTCCCTTTTCCCCTCCAGGTCAAACTCAATCATCTCTGGATCAAGTACATAGACCATAGTCTTGGGACCTATGCTGGGGTGCACTCACATGATGTATACTCATGTGACATAAGGGAGACCCCAGGGGCTTCCTTTCACACCCCCCTTAATCCTGGCTTCAGGGATCTCCTCTCTCTATTTCATCCTTCACAAAAGCAACCAAAATAATCTTCCTAAATTGCAGGTGCAGCCATGTCACTCCCCATTTCAAATACTTTCAATGGCTTTCTAAAATACAAACTCTTCAACTTGCTATTTAAAAAAATTATTGATGTGTTGTTTTTATGTTTCATACATTTACAGATCATTCCCATTTTGAAAGAGGTCCCTTGTACCAAGGCTAAACAGCTAAGTAAATCTAATCTCCTCTGCAAGTGCATGTAACATTTCACTTTGATAATACCCTCACATCTCTATTTCTAAAATAGAAAGGACCATCTAAAGACTATTACACAAATTATTTGTGAGAATGGGCCACATGCCATTTTCTGGCTGCCTAGAGATATGTCATGGGGTCATCACCAATAGGCTCTCCAAATAAGATCAAAGCCTCTTGCCAGTGTGTACAGTGTCTTGAACATAGTAGGTACTTGATAAATGCTGACTGAATCAAATGGAATTAATCAGTTTAGAATCTGTTCTCTTTGTGTCAAGAGCTTTCTAGCTGTTTGGAATTTTGAGAGAGTTATTAATGCTACAGTCTTTCTTTACTGATTCCAGACAGAATAATAATGTGGCTCAACACAAGTCATGCATGAAATTAGCTTGAGAAGGCCTTTTGTTTGCAAAAAGAGAAGCATCCCTTTATTTCAAAATGGATTCATTCCTTCAACGGGATTACCTTTAAGAGATCTTAGAACTTGAAATATAGAATATATAAGGGGTAGGTAGTTGAGTAGAAAGCTCAGGGGTAAGCATAGGGACAAAGGAGAGGCACACATTATGACACTTTGGAAAGAAGACACTACCTATATTTAGTTGGAGACCAAATGGTAGAGATTAGTTGGGCATTTGTCTGTGGAAAACCTCTAGTAGATTAAATCCAATCTAATAAGCATTTTTCTAAATTTAAAATTTCTTTTATATAGATTATGATCTTGTTAATAATCAAAAAATACATTTTAACAAAGAATAAAAAAGAAAATTATATATGAAATCATGAATTTTGGTTGCAGTTTTTTCTAAAAGTAGACATAAAACTTATCAGAACAATCAAAATTGCCCTTTTTTCCCCCTCTTCTGAACTTCTTTTTGTTTTCTTTTGTATATTTTTAGTGTGAGTCCAACAAGAGTGACAGTTCTAATCCATTCTAACAAGGAATTTCCTTTTGCTATTTTGTTCCATGCTGGGTCGTAGAAATATTGAAGGGCGGGTTCTGAGCTAAATAATATTCATATCCGTCTTTCCACAAGATGGCAACCTTTATCAGTTTCTTTCTGTCAATGTTCCCCACCCTATGCTTGCTCCCAGCTTCTCTGGGAAGGGAGCAATTGCTAATTCATATGTCTTTTGTTTTATCCTTTATCTCTCTCTTCTCATGTCATGCCAACCCATAAAATGTAGTCCACCATCTTGTAATGCTAGGGTTCCTATGAACTTTGGGGACTTTCAATCTACCCCTTTGGGAGGAAAAGGGAGGGACATCATGAGACTGTTTCCCATAGCAAGCATATTTTCTACTCCCAGTTCCAGTTTTCTGTGACTCAACAAGACTACAATTGCTTCCTCTGGGAGAAGTAGTTTCAGAGAATTAGAAGATTCACTGTTAAACCAATGCTTCCTGTTGGGTCTCCCTCACATTTTTCTTTGCTTAATGTTATCTCAATCTCCCTTCACCCCACGATGGTTAACAATTCTTTTCCCTCCTCTGTACTTACACTCTTTGAATACTTGTGGACACTTCTCATATCCCGCCTGAGTCACCGTTTGGCCCAGCCACATGTCTTCAGTTTTTATGGTCTCTGCTCATAAACCAGTTCCCTCAGGCCTTAGTAACAAGAAGACTGACTTCTCTACTGAGAGGAGAATGGGAGAGTCCATCCTTAATAGCATGTTAAATGGCATGGGAGTGTACATTGGTCTGTGCAGTTGTGTACTGGCTCTCTGTGTGGCTGGCTGCTAGAGGAAATACATATTTGTGAGCCCACCAAGGCCCCTGAGCAACAATGTCTTTGGATTTCCTCTTCCTGACTAAGGACAAGTTTCGATGACTCCCTACTAAAATCAAACTACCTCATTTATTTCCTTTCATGGTAAATTGAGGATAATAACTTTCTTCTTTCCTCTGTTCTCTAAAGATAGAATAAAAATAATTGCCAAAAACCTTGTCAGAGCAATATAATCAGTCACTCAGGATTTCAATGTAACTAGGTTAAGAAGTTCAAAAGTTAAAGTTTTCACAGTGATTCACACAGATGTGAATTCTGTTAAGCCATTTTTCTAAGCATTTTGCCTTTATGTCCTTAGAGTTTCTGGTACATACTAGGTGCCTAATAAATACTATTTGACTGACTGATTGGGGGTGATATAACTTTAGGATTCAATAAATCAGCCTCGTTGTCTTGATAATGATCTGTAAGTAACCCTAAGAGATACAGCATAAGTCAACATGCCCAGTATCACAAAAGCAAGGTTTGGAAATATTTGACTTGAGAGGAGAAGACTTGGGTTCAAATCTTAGCTATATCACTTACTATCTGTGTGTCTTAGATAAGTCATTTCATTTTATAGGGTCTCATTCAGTTTATTCATCTAAAAAATGAGAGAGTTGGACCAGATAATTCTAAAGTCTCTTTTAACTCTAAAATCCTATGATCTTAGATGCTATTCCCTGACATGTCATATCCCTAGAGACACATAAGAACATTTTCAAGTAAAGATTAGGAAAGTGACAGTGATCCAGGAATATCGACATATGAATTATTAGTATGAATTAAAATTATTTGGGGGTGAGCAAAACAAACTGAAAATAATATATGATGGATGTAAAGCCAATTTGCATCCTAAAAATAGCTTGGAAGGATTCCCTCATCCCCTATTTTTCTAAATAGTTTGTGTAGTATTGGAGTTATTTGTTCTTTGAATGTTTGGTAAAATCCATCTGGCCTTGGGGCCTTTTTCTTAGGAAGTTCTTTGAGGGCTTGTTCAATTTTTTTTCTGTGATTGGAGTTATTTAAGCATTCTAATTCCCTTTTTGTTAATCTAGGTAGTTTATATTTTTATAAATATTCATTAATTCCAGTTAGATTGTCAGATTTATTGACATATAGTTGGACAAAATATCTTCCAATAATTGCTTTAATTTCTTCTTCATTGGTTGAGATTTTACCTTTTTTCTTTTGTTATATGAGAAATTCGGTTTTATTTTATCTTTTAAAAAATCAGCTTAACCAATGTTTTATCCATTTTATTTATTTTTTTCATAAAACCAATTCCTTATTTATTACTTTGACAGCTTTTTTAAACTTTCAATTTTGTTAATTTCTTCCTTGATTTTCAGGATTCTAATTTTGTGTTTAATTGGGGATTTAAAATTTGTTCTTTTTCTAATTTTTTTAAGGTTTCATGTCTAATTCATTGGTCTAATATTGTTTGAATTTATTGATAGAAGCATTAAGAGATGTGAATTTTCATCTAAGTAATGCTTTGGCTGTATCCCATAGATTTTGATATCTTATTCTTTCATTGTAATTTTCTTTAATGAAATTGTGGATTGTTTCTATGGTTTATTCTTTAGGATAAGATTGTTTAGTTTCCAATTATTTTTTAGTCTTTTTTTCTGCTGCCCTTTGCTTAGTGTAATTTTTATTGTATTATAGTCTGAAAAGTAGGCATTTAATATTTCTCCTTTTTTACATTTGAATGTGATGTTTTTACACCCTATAATGTGGACAATGTTTGTGGTGTCATGTACTGCTGAGAAAAAAAGTTGTATTCCTCTTTATTCTCATTCAGTTTTCTCTAGAGGACTATCATATCCAGCTTTTCTACTGCTCTATTTACTCCCCCCCCCCAACTTAGCTTCTTTCTTATTTATTTTATGGTTTAATTTATTCATTTCTTCCTCTTAGAGGAAGGTTGAAGTCCCTTACTAGTAACATTTTACTATCTATTTCTCCTGTAACTTGTAGATTTTCCTTTAGGAATCTGGATCCTGTACCATTTGGTGCATATGTGTTTCATATTTTGATATTTTTCATTGTCTATGATGACTTTATCACAATGTAATTGCCTTTCTTATCTCTTCTGATTAGATCAATTTTTACTTTGCTTTGTCTCAGATCATGATTGCTACCCCTGGTTTTTTTTTTTAATTTAGGTGAGGCATAGTAGATTCTGCTTTAGTCTCTTACTTTTACTCTGTGTGTCTCCCTGTTTTAAATATGTTTCTTATAGAGAGAATATAATGGGATTTAAATTTTTGTGGGATTTCTAATCATCCTAATTCCAATAATTGTGGGATTTTAATTCTATCTTTTTCTGTTTTATGGGTAAGTTCATTCCATTCACATTCACAGTTATGATTACTAATTGTATGTTTCCTCCATCTTATTTCCCCCCTGTTTACTCTTCTAATACTCTCTCCTTTTAGATTTTCCTATTCATAGATGTTTTGTCTTCAGTGACTACCTTCCCTAGTTCACCATCTTTTTTGTCCATTCAACCCAATCTCTTATTCTATTTTCCTTCCTACTTCCCTATAGCATAAGGTAAGTTTCTATACCTGGCTGAATATGAGATTTTTTTTCCCACTTTGAGTTTGTTCTGATGAAAGTAAGGTTCAAGCTTAGTCACTTTCCCATCTTCTTCATTGTATTTGTCTCTTATGCACTTCTTAAAGAGAGATAATTTATCTCCTTCTATCTCTCTTTTTCTCTTTTTCCCATCTTTCCTATCATTTTGGGATGTGTGTGTGATATCAGTCCATTTTATTTAGCTTCCTTCATTTTTTCAATGTATATTTTTTTTCATTGCTCTGATAGTAGTATCTTAGGTACTTTAGGTATCTTGTATACTTTAGATATTTTACATTTTTTAAGAATATAGGTATCTACTTCAATTATCATCTTCCCAGATATGAATGTATACAACTTATCCTTACCAAAATCCTAAAGATTTCACTTTACTTTTTATGCTTCTCTTGAGTGCTGAATTTGCTAATTGTTTTCTTTTTAGCTCTGATTTTTTGTCAAAGTGTGAAATTCTTCTATTTCATTAAACATAATTTTTCCCCCTGAAAGATTTTGCTCATTTGGGGAGAGGTATGTAATTTTAGGTTGTAGTCCTAGTCCTTTGCCTTTCAGCATATTCTATGCCTTCTTCTTTTTTAATGTAAAAACTGCTAGGTCCTCTGTAATGCTATGACTCTATATTTGAATTTTTTCCTTCTGGCTGCTTTTAGAACTTTTCCTTGTCCTGGGAGTTCTGAAATTTGACTCTAATAGTCCTGGGGTATTTTATTTTAGGGTCTCTTTCAAGAGGATATTGGTGGAGTCTTTCAATTTCTTTTTTTCCCTCTTGTTCAAAGATACCAAGGCAGTTTTCGCTGATGATTTCTTGTAATATGATGTCCAGACTCTTATTTTGATTGTGACTTTCAGATATTCTAATGATTCTTTTATTCATTTCATAATTATGTTTCCTCATATCTTATGGTTTCATAGGCTTCTATTTGTCCCATTCTAATTTTTAGAGAGTTTTCCTTCCTTGAGTTTTTGTTTTTCCTTTTCCATTTGGACAATTTTATTCTTTAAAGAATTGTTTTCTTCTTTTTTTGCCTACATTTCCATTTGGTCCATTCTATTCTTTAGGAAATTGTTTTCTTCATTTTATTTTGGCCTATTCTAGTTTTTAGGGAGTTGATTTCTTCAGTTGATTTTTTTCCTAGCTATTGAGTTTTTCTGTCAATTCTCTTATTGTTTGATTTTAAAATTTCTTTATAAGTTCTTCAAGGAGTTCTTTTTGGGGCCTGACATCATTCATTTCCTTTTGTAAAAGGGAATCCTTAATTCCTTTTCTAATTTAACGGGGAACCTGGAGGTTGTCAGTTGCTGACAGTTGTAGTCTGTCAGTTGCTAACAGTTGGGGAGTCAGTTGCTGACAATTAGAGTTGGCAGTTGTGGGAAGTTGACTGCTGGGCATGAGTTGGTCTTTGGGGGTTGGTTACTGGTGGTGTGGGTTGATTAGTTGGTTGTTGTTGTTTGGTTGCTGGAATATAAAGGCAGGCTGGAGGTTACTGAGAGGGCTTTTGGCTTTAGCTTTTAGAGGGCTTTTTGCCTTTTGGGTTTTTGCCTTTTGGCTTGGGTTGTTAGGTTTTTTCCCCTTCTGTGAACTTTTTGGAAGGTGGTTGGTCTTCATTGACAGATTGGGGTTGGGTTAAACACCAATTGGGTTGGTTTTGATTGGGTTGGAACTTTGTGGGGTGGTTGTTATTAGATAGTAGTTATAGGAAGTTATAGGATAACTAGTATAGACATTAGGAAAATTTTTTTCTACTTCTTTCCTATATTTCCCTCCTTTACTATATTCATTTTACTATATTCTTTTACTATCTCTATTTTAATAAAATGAAATTTTTAATTGCTAAAAGCTGCTAGAAGTTTTCTTTTCTCTGGCTTAAAGGGATAATATTAGTTTACAACTCTATTATATTCTCATTAAAACTTAAGTCATTTAAAGATGCTCTCTTATTTTGTCAACACCCCTTTATTAATTCTTACACTTTGAGGCTTCACAATTTTCTTTTTTGGCATTTCTGTCCCCTTCTGAGTCATTATTTTGGTCTTCCCTGTCACTAAGGTAACTTTTTTAGAAAAATTTTCCATGGTTACATGATTCATGTCCTTACTTTCCCCTTCATCCCCCTTCAACCCTCCCCTCCCCCCAGCCGATGTGTATTTCCACTGTTTTAACATGTGGCATCTATCAAGACCTATATCCATATTATTGATAGTTGAATTGGTGTGGTAGCTTCGAGTCTACATCCCCAACCATGTCTGCCTCAACCCATGCATGTGTTCAAGCAGATGTTTTTCTTCTGTTTCCACTCCTGTAGTTCTTTCTCTGAATGTGGGTAGCATTCTTTTCCATAAGTCCCTCAGAATTGTCCTGGGTCATTGCATTGCTGCTAGTCCATTACATTTGATTTTACCACAGTGTATCAGTCTCTGTGTACAATGTTCTTCTGGCTCTGCTCCTTTCACTCTGCATCAATTTATGGAGGTCATTCCAGTTCACATGGAATTCCTCCAGTTTAGTATTCCTTTGAGCATAATAGTATTCCATCACCAGCATATATCACAATTTGTTCAGCCATTCCCCAATTGAAGGGCATACCCTCACTTTCTAGTTTTTTGCCACCACAAAAAGTGTGGCTATAAATATTTTTTGCACAAGTCTTTTTATCTATGATCTCTTTGGGCTACAAACCCAGCAATGGTATGGCTGGATCAAAGGGTAGGCAGCCTTTAGAATTTCTCTCTTTTGGGGACAGAGGGAATACTGCCCTAAGCTTGCTATGTACTCTTCTTTGGTGCTTGGGGTGGACCTGGCTGTTTTGGTTTCTCACAATGTATCTGTTGAGGGGGTAATCCTGTTGACTTGCTCTGGAGAAATTTGCAACAGTTTTGTTCAGCTATATTCAGCACAATGTGCTAGCATTAGTCATTCCCCTATTGTTTTGTGGGCTGGGCTGGTGGTGCTGTACTCTGGGTTCTGCTGCCTCAGGCCCTCTGCTGCCATGTGGAAGTGTAGAGTTTCTTATGGTTTAGCTTGTCCCCTCTCTGCAGCCTAGAGGACTCAGGACTCTACTGCCACATGGAAGTGCAGGTTTTCCTGTCTTCTCTGCCTATTATGCCTATGTAGAGTGGCTCAGGCTGGGCTGCTACCCATTATGCAGCTTTGTTGCCTCTGGTGGAGTCATGGTACGTTGGACTGCTTCATGTTTTGCCGGTTCTCACAGATGCTGTGCTGCCTGGGAAATTGTCTCTTCTTACTCCATTGCAATGTGGTCTTCCATTTTCTTTGTTTTGAGGCAATTCATTCTCTCTCTCTCTCTCTCTCTCTCTCTCTCTCTCTCTCTCTCTCTCTCTCTCTCTCTCTC
>NC_058134.1:200047436-200185827 GCF_016433145.1 Gracilinanus agilis | reverse complement strand
CTCTCTCTCTCTCTCTCTCTCTCTCTCTCTCTCTCTCTTTCTCTCTCTTTCTCTCTCTCCCTCCCTCCCTCTCTGTAAGGATCAGGAGGTGGAGTGTCCTTTACTCTACCATCTTAGGTCTAAACATGACTAATTCATCCAAATCTTAGCACTACATCTTTTGAAAGGACATTGATGGAGGATAATGATAACTTAGCACTGTTGTTCACTAGGGTCCTGTCCTGGACCCTCTTTTCTTCTCCCTACATGGCCTCTCAGTGATCTTATTATTTTAGTTACTATATCTGTATATATGTATTCTAAATCTGTATCTCTACTTTTTGTGTGTGTGTGGTAAATTTGTTACATTAAAAGTCTGAGGTTATCTCTCTTCCTCTCCTCCCAGCATTAGAGAAGGCATCATTTGACAAAAATATATATTTATATATAAAATTATGTCTTGCTTGTTTTTATTTATCATTTCTTTCTGTGGAGGTGTACATTTACAAGTCATTCCTCAAACAACATTTCTGTTGCTATATATGCTTTCTTGGTTCTGCTTATTTCGTTTTCCATAATTTCATATAGGTCTTTCTATGTTTTAAAAAAATTAATCTGTTCATCATTTCTTCTGGCACAGTAGTATTCTATCACAATGACATGGGCATACTTGCTTAATCATTCCCTTAATGATGGGCATCCCCTCAATTTCCAGTTCTTTGCCACCACAAAGGGAGCTGCTATAAATATTTTAGAACATATATCTCCACTTTCTAATCTTCATTCTGAACTCATCTTTCATGATCTAATGCCTATAGCTTATCTTTTTGGATGATTCATTTATACCCCAAACTGAAAAAGTCTAAAATAAAACTCATTATCTTTTTCCATGAAAGTAACACAAGTTTTAACTTTTATTTCTGTTGAGATAACCACTATCCTTTCAATCACCCATATTAAAGAGTTCAGAATCTTCTTCAACTTTTCCACTTATCTCACCTCCTATATCCAGGTAGTTGTCAAGTTTAGTAAAAAAATACTCTCTTCAAAACTTCTCTTCTATTACCTCACTCATTTAGCTACCACACTAGTTCAGGCCTTCATCTCTTAGAATATTGCAACACCTTCCTAATTGCACTCTCAGTTTCAAGGTCCCTCCTTCCTAATTCTCTTCTTTTTAGTTATCAGCATACTTATTTTATTCCCTCCCTCAGTAGAATACACATTTCTTGGTGACTGGGGCTGTTTCATCTTTGTTTTTGTAATCTTGGCACCTGAGAGGGAATGTGGAATATTAAATAGAAGAGGTTAGGGAGATATGGATTCAAATACTACCTCTGATACATATAAGTTATACAACCAAGTGATTTAATCTTTGTTTCCAAATGACCCTTTAATATTATGAGTCTCTAATATGCATCAGTAGAGGGAATTTTCTCACCAGAAGTTCTCTACATGGATGAAATTAAGAGCAAAGTCTAAAAACACTCCTCCCTGGATGTGGCAAAATAGGGACATTAATGCATTGCTGGTGGAGTTGTGAATTGATCCAACCATTCTGGAAGGCAATTTGGAACTATGCCCAAAGGGCTTTAAATGCCTGCCTGCTCCTTGATCCAGCCATACCACTGCTGGGTTTGTACCCCAAAGAGATCATAGATAAAAGACTTGTACAAAAATATTTATAGCCACAATCTTTGTGGGAGCAAAAAATTAGAAAATGAAGGAATGCCCTTCAATTGGGGAATGGCTAAACACATTGTGTTGGTGATGGAATACTATTGGGCTCAAAGGAATAATAAATTGGAGGAATTCCATGTGAGCTGGAAAGACCTCCAGAACTTCCATGTGAGCTGGAAAGACCTCCAGAACTGATGCAGAGTGAAAGGAGCAGAACCAGGAGAACCATATACACAGAGACTGATACACCGTAGCACAATCAAATGTAATGGACTTCTCTACTAGCAGCAATGCAATACTCCAAAACATTTCCGAGGGACTTATGAGAAAGAATGCTATCCACATCCAGAGAAAGAACTGTGGGAGTAGAAACACAGAAGAAAAACAACTGCTTGACCACATGGGTCAATGAGGATATGATTGGGGATATAGACTCTAAATGATCACCCTAGTGCAAATATCAATAATATGGAAATAGGTCTTTATCTATGACACATGTAAAACCCAATGGAATTGGCTATGGGAAGGGGTTGGGAGGAGGAGAGGGAAAGAATATGAATCATGTAACCACGGAAAAATGTTAATAATTAATCAATAAAAAAAAGAATTGACAAAAAAACCCCACTCCTCCCCCCTAAAGAATGGGAAACATTCATAAGCACAGTGTCTTGCACACAATAGACACCTAATACATTGAATGGAATTGAATGATCATTACCAGAAAATTCTCCATTCAATGGCCAAGCATTTGTTTATGACTTTCTTTATATTTGCTAGGATCATTTCCATACTTCAAGCTTTTCCAGAGCTGGTCCTCCACTGATACAGCCTTTCAGAGCCCAAGGTCACCTCCATGAAATGATGAATCATTGGAATAAGACTTCTGTGGATGTTACATAAAATACTCACTTGACCTCTTTCCCATTCTTCTTGAAGACCTAACTCATTTGTTAGGTGTTACTGTACTGTCATACATCTTCCTGCCTATGATTACTTTCCCATTCTTCCATGAAATAAGCACAGAAAACAATGATTGTTTCATATGTAACAGAATTTATAAAATCTCCTTCTGGGGGTCAGACCTTTCTCCTTCCTGAGCAGGTGCCTGAACTTTTCTTCTCTTTAGAGTTCTCCAAAGAAGCCTTAGGGGGTGACTTTTCCTAGTAGGTGACCTACCTTAGTGGCTGCACAGGATTAATGATAATAGCTAATCACTCACATAATGCTAATATATGGAATGGTGTATCATTTGAATCTTACAATATCCCTCTAAGAAGGCACTATAGGTATTATTATTAGCCTCATTTTACACAGAAGGAAACTGAGAGGGCAATTTGCCCATGGTCATGAAGCTAGCAAATGTTAGAAACTGAGTTTAAACTGAATTCTTCCTGATGCCAAGGATAATGTGTTATCCACTATACTCTACCGTACCTCATGGAGGAAGATGGTAAATGATGAGGAGCAAATCTGAAGTGGTAGAGTGAATTTCCATACCTAGAAACTTTTTACAAATGAAATCACTGATCCAGATGCTCATCCTCACTAAAAAAAATTACATTATGTAAAGTGCTTTCTTTTTTTTTTTTTAAACCCTTAACTTCTGTGTATTGGCTCCTAGGTAGAAGAGTGGTAAGGGTAGGCAATGGGGGTCAAGTGACTTGCCCAGGGTCACACAGCTGGGAAGTGTCTGAGACCAGGTTTGAACCTAGAACCTCCCATCTCTAGACCTGACTTTCAGTCCACTGAGCTACCCAGCTGCCCGCTGTAAAGTGCTTTTTTAATGGCCCTGTGATATGTAGGCAGTACAGATTTTGTTATCCCAGTTTTATAGATAAAGATATTGAGGCTTAGGAAATAATTTGCTCAAGGTTACACAATTAGTAAGTGGTGGGCTTGAGCCAAGTTTTAAAAAAACTGTTATGTTCTACTATGTGACCTTGAACCTTCATCAATCTTGGTTTTGTCCATCTGTAAAGTGAAAAGTTTGGACTATAATAGACACTAAGACATTTTCTGGTTTTTTACTTAATGATCCTATGATAAATAGAAAGGCAAAAAAAAATGAACATGTATGCCATTTTGAATCTCAAAAAGACTCAGTGAGGAGTGTATCAAGTAGGAGGCACATGATCCCAGGTTGAAGGAGGGAGGAGAGTCAGATAAATTTACCATAATGGAAAATGTTAATGCCTTAAAGTGATCTAAAATGGACTTTCCATAGCTGCCAAAGAAACTCTTTTTATGAGAATTGATTGAAAGACCAGAAAATTTTGAATAGCTCAGAGGCATATCTTAGACCCAGATTTGTGAAAGAGCTGAAAAATTTAAAATAACCCTGTAGATTGTTGACTGTAACTATTTCATTTTTTAAAAATTCTTACCTTCCATTTTAGAATTAATACTGTTTATTGGTTCCAAGGCAGAAGAGTGGTAAGGGCTAGGCAATGGAGGTTAAGTGAATTGCCCAGGGTCACACTGATAGGAAGTATCTGAGGTCAGATTTGAACCCAAGACCTCTCATCTCTAGATCATCTAGCTCATCTGGCTCTTGATCCACTGAGCCACCTTGCTATCCTCCAGCTATTTTGTTTTGAAAGAGCTCTGACATTTGTGACCTTTCCCTCTCTGTCTTGCTATTTGAACTATCTTTTGGGAAGAAAGAACTAGAGAGCATTGAACAATGGAGGAGAGAGATCAGTGGAGAGAAGAACTCATGACAGCCACTGGAAAAGAAGGGTCAATGTGGCAGGGAGATGGAGCAGCAAAGTCACACTGAGGTCAGTGGCAGCAGAGAGATAATGTATATGAGAAAAGAAGCTGTTAACAGTAATGAGATGAGGACTGATGAGAGGAACTGCAGCAGAGAACAAATGAATGGTGCAAACCTTGATCTTGGCTCCCAACAGTCTCCTCTAAAGTAGTATGATAAGTCATGTGGACTTTATAGGTCTCTAGAGAGGGCTAGACAGAAGGGAGGGATCTCAACTCTAGTGAACCCTGAACTCTTTCTCTTCCCTTAAGACTCCTCCCAGGGAAATAATTTAATTTTAGAGGACTATATAGGCTTCTGAGAGGAGATGGGGGAAGGAGGCAGAGCTACTCTGGAAATAAAAGGGGATTTCTTAATTGGTTAGAGATGTGAGTGTTTTCTATGCCCTTTAGTACATAAATACAGCTTGTTCTCTCTCTCTGAAGCCTTATAAACCTAAATACTTGTTAGAGAAATTAGTGGCCATCGTTTGAAGGGGAATAAATATGCCAACATGCCTAGTTTTCACCTGGGTGATGCTCAGATAAGCAAGAGAAGTTGGAGAAAGCTTCATAATGTATATAGGTCTTTCAAATCTGAAGAGAGTCTCTGGCACAAGGGTTATACATGTTGTTGTTATAAAGGCTTAGACAGAAAGAGACCACTTAAAAGCCTGTGAAAAATGACAAATACTCTATTTTTTCCTAAGCTATCTGCTCCTGGATACAGGAATTTGTGGAGAAATGTTCTTTGATTTTATCCTAAACCTTAGAAAACTTAGAGATGTATTTCACTCTTCATTGGGCCACCAAATCACAAGTAGAAAAGTAAAAGTGACACTATGGAAAAGATCTTCTAGACCAGAAAGGAAAATTTGCCTCCTCATTCCTACCACCAAATGCATGTGTCGAATAATTAAATTTTACTAAATTGAAACCATAGGTGGCACAGTGGATAAAGATCAGGGTCTGAGGAAGACTTGATGTTTTCCAAATCTGATGTCAGACACTTAATAGATGCTGTGTGACCCTGGGCAAGTCACATTACCCAGTTTGCCTCTGTTTCTTCATGTGTAAAATGAGCAGGAGAAGAAAATGGCAAATCATTCCAGTATCTTTGCCAAGAAAACCCCAAATGAGGTCAGAAAGCATTGGGCACGACTGAACAACAACAAGGAAACTTAATTCTGAGATTTCCCAGCTTTGACGTATCTAATTCTCGACTATAACCATGTTTAGTACCCGCTGTCCTCCAGAGTGGGGTGGGGAATGGGATCCCACAAGAAAAGAAAGGTCCTGTTTTAAACAATTTGAAGCCTAAGATGTTGGGAGCTCTTAAATGTCTCCTGCAGGAAGACTGAAGGTTTTTAGCGCCCCTCCTCTCTCTTTTCCTTTTCTGCTTTTAAATGGAATTGTTCGAGGCCTTTTGCTAATGCAGTCATTTCCAGGGGGAGGAAATGGGCTTTTCTTTCATTTCCCAAGCAGCTGGAGTGAATCAGAGACCAGGCATCTGCACATCCTGTGTAGCAATCACATCGAGAGCTGGAGATGGTCTGTTCCGAGACTGCATGTGAATGGGTGGGGGCACAGCCAGCAGTCCTGGGTCTCTTGATCATGAGAAGGAGTGAAGCTGTAGAACGTGGCCTCGGGTTGGGTTAGATGGGCTTCCTTCCTTCTTTCTGCGTGCGCTTCCATCTAGCTCACGTCTCTCCTTTAGGGACTCTCCCCTCCCCTCTCCTCCTCCCTGCGAGCCTTCCTCCGGCCTCTCCCCTGATCCGTTTCCTTCTGGCTATTTCTCCGTGTAACTGATTCTCTTCCTTCCCGTTTTTCCTCTTCTCTGGCTGGTCCTCTGTTTACTACGGGGCTTCCTGGTCACCTAGCAGCCAGATGCTCCGTTGTCAAGGCAATTCACCCCGGGTGTGTTTGGAATTGTTTGGCGGGGCCAGATTTTAGTGGCAGGGAATGAGCTTTGGACTTCCTGAACGGGTGGAGCAGGGGAATGGGGGACGGGGTTGTTTCTTCCTTTCTGCTTTCCTTCAGCATGAGAACAGCTTCCCAGGAACACTCCCAGAGGCTGAGAGAATATCGAGTGTAGGGAGTGTAGGAGAAAACGGAGAAAGAGTAATAGGAAGTAGTTATGGCCACCGAGAGTCAAAACTCTGATGTCACAGTGAGAACCGTGGACAAGATTTATTTGAGGGGGCATGAAGTGTGGTGAGGGAGGCTGATGAGCCCCTCACAGCTAGCGTGGTCCTCGAGAACCCAGGACAGTCAGGCTATTCTGGAGTCTGCCTGTCTGCCTAGTTGCCTGAGCTACTGCTCCAGCTGCTGGGGAAAAAATCGGCAATAAAACAGCTTCATCTGATAATTCCTAGCATCCCAGGCTCTTCGCCAGATGGGTGGGGTAGGGAGTTGCCATGGAGTCTAATGTTATGTATTACCCCACCCCCATGGGCCAAATCCCTCCTCTGCCAGCCAAAGTTTAGCAAGGGACCAGAGCTAACCTAGGAGAAGACTCACAGAATCAAAAATTTAGAGCTGGTTTGGTCCAACAACCCTCATTTTAGAGATGAAGGAAAAGGGGCACAGAGTCAAACTAGTGTTAAATAATGGGCCTGGGATCTGAACTCACGTTGTTGGATCCCTAATGAAATGCCCCTTTCACTGGATCATTAAGAACCCATCTAGGTCTCAATATAGGCTGCCCTGAAAAGAGTTTGCATCCTGAAGGGAGATGCTGTTGAGGAAAAAATAAATGTAGATAGACCCTGGCAACACAATATTGATTAGAGGCCCTGCTCTGATTTTATCTCTGCCAGGTTTGTAGGCAAAGTGTGACCTATCTATAATCATGTCACTATGGCAGGTACATGAGTGTCTACACTTTGTACCTCTGTGTATGTGAGCTAGGACAGAGTACAATATGGGGATAAAAAAGGAGTAAAGAGTAAAGAAAAGTTTATAGCATGAATGATGTGCTCCAACCTCCCTTCATTTCTTTAATTTAATGCATATTTAGAGGCATATTAATAATGATAGCCCATGAGAAATGAAATATTGGATAAAGTATGTTTTATGTCCTTTCCCCTCACTTTCCCTTCCCTCCTCACTAAAACATACCAGGAAAAAAAACATTAAGAAAATATACTAGCAGTTCTTCATTCTTTTGGGTCAATTTTATAGGATTACAGGTTCAGAGCTTACAGGGATCCGAAGATCATATGGTCTAATGCCTTTAATTTTATAAATGAGGAAACAGTTTCAGAGAGACTAGTTCTTGGTCAGACAGCAAATGCTTTGAACACTGGTCCTTGGACTCCCAATTCAGTGCTCTTTCTATAGCCTTCTTATCAGCTCAGAGGTCTTGCCTATTTCCTTATCTTTATTGTTCCTCTTAAATTATTGGTTCTATATGTTTTTACGTCAGTCGGCTTCTAGTAGTAAATGAACTTTGCTGCCAGAATTGTCTCTTGATTCAATATCTTCATTTCCTTTCCTTCCTAGGGATTTTGTCTACCATGTATCAGACCCCTCATTAGTTTGGAAGACTATTGTATCACAATACCTTTATTATATCTCCCCAGCTGAATTGGACAGCTCCCCAAGGATGGGGATCTCTATTTTTTTCTACTCAAAGCCTCTCAAATGCACTGTTCTGTTTACATAGCAAGGACTCAATAAATATTAAACAATATTGGCATGACTTTCAGAATCTGCATTTTCTTGGTTTCAGGAAATAGCATTCACATTCAACATTTGTATCCACTTGTTTGCCAACCTGTTCTCCTGGACACTTTCTCCTATCTAGGTTTTTATGATGCTCTTTCTTGGTTCTCTTCCCAGGTTTCTGACTATTCCTTTTGAGTCTGCTTTGCTGGATCACCAACTATATTCCTCTCATTCAATAGTGAACAAGCATGTATAAATCACTTTATGTGCCAAGCAATATACTGAGTGATTTGAATACAAATACAAACAGAAAGACACTTCTTGCTCTCAAGTAGTTTACAATCTAATGAGAGAAAGCAACACATATAAGGGACCTGAAAAGAGAGAGATAAGAAAATATCCTAAAAACACACACACACACATACAAAAATGAAAGTATAGTGTGTCTCTATGAACATGTATGCATGTACAGGTACAGATGCATGTTTGTGTGTGTGTGATACTTTTATTAGATATCTCCAAAAGTATCTTGTAGTTTGTTATTGTGAGGTAAAGCTAACCACCCAAATTTTCTATTCTACACTATATCACTAATATTATTATTATTGTATATAAAATTTTATTTTGTCTCCAGATCTCAAAAGCAGCAAGGTAAACTGACTGAGATTTAGTTCGCCTGTGGCTCTGAGTCTGACTCAGAGCTTGGTGAAAGATAAGATCTTCTATATCTTCTTAAAATTTGAATAATTAGCCAACAGAAGTAAGTCAACAACTGTTTTCAAATCCCAGTGGTCTCCAAAGGTGGTGAAAAGAAACACCAAGATCTTCCAGAATTTATCTTCCTTCCCTCCAAGGCTGAGAACAGAGAGACAGAAAGTAGCTAGTCCTTCTCTAGCATCCAGAGAAAGACCAACCACATCAGAAAACCAGTTAGACTTCACTCCTTCCAACATTCCACAGAATCTTCTGCACCAACCCTTCTGCAGCTCCTGAGACAAATTCTAGATTACTTATCTATAAATCTATCTTATCAATGCTCAATATTATTCCAATACACCCAAATTTGTAGTCTTGACTCTCATATACCTCACCTCATATACTCAATCAGTTTCAGTGTCTTAATGCTACCTCCACAACATGCCATATCCCTCCCCTCCAAATTCCTTTTAGCTTGGTACCTAAATCTCTTTCTTGTGAGATAGTTCCTGCCTAATCTCAGGTTATATTGCCTGTTCACAATCCTAATTCTAATCCTCTTTACATCTCAACTGGACTATTGAAATAGCTTCTTTATTTACCTTCCATTTTCAAGTCTTTCCCCTCTCCAGGTCATCCTTCGTATAGTTGCCAAAGAGATGTATCCCAGCCACAGGTATAAACTCTGCTGAATAAACTCTCTTTTATCCCTATTATCTCTAGAACAGAGGCTTTTAACCTTTTTTATTTATTATTTTTGGTGTCATAGACCCCACTGATAGTTTGGTGATGCTTAGGGAACCCTTTTCACAATAATATTTTTAAATGAAAAAAATAAATACATAGAATTAAAAAGGAAACAAAAAATACCATGAACTGAGGCTAGGAATACCTGCTGTAGGATAAAACCCAAGCTCATTAGCTTGTCACTTAAATATCTTTCCAATATGGCTACAAACTATTTTCAAGCATTATTCTGTTTCTCTCCCCTAAACATTACAAGACCCAATGGAACTGGCCTTCTTGATGTTCTCACATCTGACGTTCTATCTCCTGATTCTGTGCTTTTTCTTCTGGTGATAAAGTTTGCCTGTTAGATTCAACTTTGAATGTCTTAAGAATTCTTATTTTAAATTACAATTAATTTTTTATTTTTTAGCTCTTACCTTCTGTCTTGGAATTGATACCAAGTATTAGTTCCAAGGCAGAAGAGAAGTAAGAGCTAAGTAGTTGGCATTAAGTGACTTGCCCAGTATTACACAGCTAGGAAGTATCTGAGGTCAGATTTGAACCCAGAACATTCTATCTCAGAGCTGGCTGTCTATCCACTGAGCCACCTAACTGTCACATGACTTAAGAATTCTGATCAATGCAATGACCCCCCTAAGTCCAAGGACTCATTATGTCATAACATGCTTCCCATTGCCTGACAGAGAAGTGATGAGCTCAGGGTACAGACTGGGATGTATATATTTAAAACAAGAAAATTTGTTCAGCTTTCCTATGCATACCTCTTACAAGGATTTTGTTTTTCCTTTTTTTCGAAGGTAAGGGAGCAATGAGAGAGAAAATAATTTTTGTCAATTCAACAAAAAATTAATTAAGAAAAACAGCTATAGGTTTATTCAAAGTTCATCTCAAGAATCACCTTTCACCTGTCTATCCCTGATCCCCAAACTAGTACATGCCCTCAAATTATCTTTTATTATTTTATATATATTTTGTTTATGCTTATACAAGTGGTTGCTATATATAATTATGAGGCAACAAACTGACTCAGTGGTGGAGCACAGGGCCTTGGAATCAGGAAGACCTGAGTTTAAATCTGGCTTCAGATACTTACTAGCTGAATGACTGAGTATTTTTGCCAGAACTCCGCATGGACATGACTGGCATGCTATACAGTCCATGGGGTCATAAAGAGGAAATGTCACTGAATGACTAAATAACGACAATGATGATACATAGATATAGTGCACTTTATCACCAGATAAAAGATAAGCTATTTGAAGGCAGACACTGCTGCTCCATTTTTCTTTGTATTTATGGTATCTAAGCCCAGCCTTTTCCACTCATGCCCATTTTTGCAATAATTGTTTATAGATTAGAAGTTGTAAGCAGATCTCACTTGCAGAAATCAATTCCAGGTATACATTCTTACATGGATAAAATTGGAGAAGTCCTAGTCTTGGTCTCAAGGGTCCCCTGTTAGAATTCAGAGAATGAGAGAATTACAGAATGGGAAGGAACTGTGGAGGACATCTAATCTACCATGTACCTGACCAAGAGTCTCCTCAAAAACATCTCAAGGCAGTCATTCAACCTTTGCTTGAAGACCTCTAGTGAGGAAGAACTCATTATTTCCCAAAGTATCCACTTGCATTTTTTTTATATTTATAATTGTTATTAATCATTTTCTTTCACGGTGCCCAAATCTGGCAGTCCACTCATTGCTACTAATTCTACTCTCTACAGTCAAGCAGAATAAAACAATTTCAATCTCTCTTTTACATGTTACCCAAGTCCCAGACAGAACTAAATCCTCATGTCCTTGATTTCATAACTGCAGGGGATATTTTCTGGTAAATATTCTCCTCCAGTGTGAAACTAGGGACCTCTAAATTCAACTTCAGTATTTATACTTACCTATTTTAAAGCTAACAGAAACCAAGACTAGTCAAAGTATGGAAGCAATAAAAAATTTACCTGGAATGGAAAAGGAAACAAAAGAAACATTATTAGAAACCATTACCCAAATGAATATATTACTACTTTCTACTTCCTAAGAAGGGTATCCTTTATCTAAGAAAAAGCTTCCCTTCATTTAAACTCCCACTTAGAAACTGGAGAAAACACTACAGTTTCCCAGCATCTCGCTCCTTAATAACACAGTCACCAATCTGTTGGTCAGTCTTTGGTTATCTCTATGAACTGGGACTGCTTACCATCTCTATCCACCTTGCCACCTAGCTGCCCAGAATGGAATATAGTTAAGTACAATATAAATGCTTATTCCCTTCCTTTCCCCCTGATTAATAGTCACATGGACAAAGACTGAAGGAGGAGAAAGTAGTCATAGAACTGAATTAGTGTGGAATTGAGGGAAGGGATTTGACACTCTCACCTCAATCATCAACAGACATTTTTAGGTTTTAAAATTTGTAAATAAGATTATGTTCACCCTTTATCAATAATATTTTTTAACTTAAAAATATCTTTATTATTTTACTCTTCTTTAATTGTCAATAAGAGAATAATTAATTGGCTAATTAAGCAAAATGAGCATCCTCTGGGGGCTTTAAGTATTTGGAGGAAGTTCAGAAGGGGATAGCCAGTAGAAGACCAGTTGAGTAGTGGAGAATTTTTGACCTGTGAATGCCTTTAGAAGGTAGCTCTCTTTTTCTGTACTAGAGAGCAACAGTGGGTATAGGTGGGAAGTGACCAGAGAGACTCCTCTCTGCCTATCCCTGTCTTGACCCCCTCATTAGCCATGTTACCTAAGAGACCAGGCTACTAGCAGACAATGCATCCAGGAGACATACATAAGACAAAAAGATATAGAAAAATAATAAATTATAGGAGGAAGCCAGCTTCAAGGATCAGGACCCTTTGTTTCAGAGAAGAATGCTGGCTATGAACTGGAGAAAGGACTTCCAGCAACCTGGAATTGTGAGTTTACCCTTTGGCCACATGCATTTTCTACATATATACTTCATTAATATTGTACTATTTGAGTTTAAGGTCATTCTTTCCCTGAACTCTGAACATTTGTGGAAAAATGTGCCCCAGGCTTTTTGGGAGGAAAACAGTTCTTTTGTATCTATCTTGTAAATATTCTTTTCTAAAAGTTAATTATAGTCTGGTGGCAAATTGCTAATGGGAAAACACTAGTGGGGGCCTGTTGGCAATGGCACTTGAAACCTGGCCTCACAGAGTGAGGGAGAAATAGTTGGCTACCTTCTAACTCTGAATTGTGAGCAAGTTGGGAGAGTAGTCTTAAGAGGGAGTGCTACAGAAGCAAAAAGGAGAGGACAGATGAGAGGACCTCAAGGAGAATTAGGTTCCTACGAAGACTGAGGGAAAATAGAAATGAGGGGTTTATTAATTTGCTACATTTTGTTTAGATATAATAGACATACACCAATGAACATCCCCACAAAGTATATTTCCAAGAAACATTTAAAAAAATTATCCAGGAAGAGGATTGTATATTTCTTTCACATCTTTGTTATTTTCCATATGTTTATAGGAACTTTGATACTAACATTGTCCATTGCATCTGACCTGAGTTGTTTTGG
This sequence comes from Gracilinanus agilis, assembly GCF_016433145.1. Taxonomy (NCBI): domain Eukaryota; kingdom Metazoa; phylum Chordata; class Mammalia; order Didelphimorphia; family Didelphidae; genus Gracilinanus; species Gracilinanus agilis. The sequence continues at coordinate 200,172,754 of NC_058134.1, read as the reverse complement.
CCTTTTAATGTTGTCTCCATTTAAATTGTTGTAAAATTGTGCTTTTGACCCTCATTCTTTAGTTTATAAAGTTTTGACTGTGCTTTGAAGGGGGAATGCGTTCCCCCTTTTGTTTGTTTGTTCCCCCCCCCATTTTAAAATTTAATTTTATTTGCTTTTTGGGGGTTATATTTTATGTTTCAAACTTTCTCCCTCCCTCCCCAATTCACACTAGAGAAGGCACCATTTGACAAAGATACATGTGTGTATACATATGTGCATATATATTTAAAACCATATCATGCATTCTTCTATTTCTCTGGATATAGACATTCACTGTTATTCTTTAGAAAATATTGTTGCTGTATACAAAATGTTCTTGGTTCTGCTCATTTCACTCTATTATTTCATGCAAGTCTTTCCATGGTTTTCTAAAATTTAAAATTACTCATCATTTCTTACAGCACAATCATATACCACAACTTATTTAATCATTCTACAATTGAGGGGCATTCCCTTAATTTCTAGTTTTTTGCCACCACAAAGAGATACTATAAACATAGAACATATAGATTCTTTCCCTTTTTCCTTAATTGCCTTGGGAAACAAATCTAATAGTGGTATTGCTGGACCAACAGGTATACACAACTTTATAACTCTTTGGGCATAATTCTGGATTACTCTCCAAAATGGTTGGATCAGTTCACAGCTCCACCAACAGTGTGTAGGTCACAATTTTTCCACATCCCTTCCAATATTTGTCACTTTTCCCTTCTATCATTTTAGCCAATCTGATAAGTATGAGGTGATATATGAATTATTTTAATTTGCATTTCTCTAAGCAATGATTTAGAGCAGCAGTGGGCAAACTACTGCCCCCGGGCCAGATGGGGGTGGGGTGGGGCCTGAAATATTCTATCTGACCAGAGACATTATTCCTAATCTGACGAATACAATGAGTAGGATACAATACAATGAAACTTTGAAAGAGTTGCCTTAGAAACAGACTGACAGATGAGCATTTCCTTTCCTTTGACTCCCTCTTTAAAAAGTTTGACCATCACTGATTTAGAGTATTTTTTTATATGACTATACATAGTTTTGATTTTTTCTTCCAAAAACTGCCTTATCATATTCTTTGCTAACTGATCAATTGAAGAATCATTCATATTCTTATAAATTTGACAAACTTCACTATATATTTGAAATATAATACTTTTATCCAGGTTATTATCTATAAAATTTTCCTCTCAATTTTTTGCTTTCCTTCTAATCCTGACTACATTGGTTTTATTTGTGCAAAATATTTTTAATTTATCAAAATTATCCAATTTACACCTCACAGTTCTATTTCTTATTTGTTCATAAATTCTTCTTTTATCCACAAGTCTTAGAGATAATATGTTCCATATTTTTCTAATTTGCTTGTAATATCTAAGCTATGTATTCATTTCGATCTTATCTTAGTAAATGGTTTAAGTTTTGGTCTAGACCTAGTTTCTGCCAGACTGCTTTCCAGTTTTCCCAGGGATTTTTACCAAACAATGAATTCTTATCCCCAAAACTAAAATCTTTACATTTGTCAGACTAAAGGTTATTATAATCAGTTATTACTGTAGGTTGAATATCTTCTCTATTCCATGGATCTACCTTTCTATTCCTTAGCAAGTTCTAGGTAGTTTTGGGAATTACCACCATATAATATAGTTTAAGATCAGGTACTGCTAGATTTTATTCCTTTATTTATGCCCCACCCCCATTAATTCCTTTGAAATTCTTGATCTTTTGTTCTTCCAAGTGAATTTTGTTAATATTTTTCCTAGGTTAAGAAAATAACTTTTTGGTAATTTAATTGGGATGACATTGAATAAGTATATCAGTTTAGGTAGACTTGTCCTTTTTTATTATATTGGTTTTGTCCATCTATGAACAATTAATATTTCTACAGTTATTTGAATCTGGTTTTATTTGTACAAAAAGTGCTTTATAATTATGCTTATATAGTTCCTGTTTTTTTTTTTTTGGTTGGTACATTCCCAGGTATTTTATACTATGATTAGTTTATATAGGATATCTCTTACTATCTTTTATTGTAGGACTTTGTTGGTAAAATAAAGAAATGCTGTTGATTTATGTAGGTTCATTTTATATCCTGCTATTTTGCTAAAAATTATCAATTATTTCAACCTCCCTTTTAATTGAATCTCTAGAATTTTCCAAGTATACCATTATATCATCTGCAAAACAAGATAGTTTATTACCTCATTGCCTATTCTGATTCCTTCAGTTTCTATTTTTTTCTCTTATTATTATTGACAGCATTTCTGATACAATATTGAATAATATTAGTGATAATGGGCAGTTGTTTCATTTCTAATCTTATTTGAAAGGCTTCAATCTTATTCCCATTACAAATAATGCTTGCTGATTGTAGATGTTTATCATTTTAAGGCGGAATCCATTTATTGCCATGCCTTCAAGTGTTTTTAGTAGGAATGAGTATTTTGTCAAAAGATCTTTTTAGGGGGCAGCTGGGTAGCTCAGGGGAGTGAGAGTCAGGCCTAGAGACAGGAGGTCCTAGGTTCAAACCCGGCCTCAGCCACTTCCCAGCTGTGTGACCCTGGGCAAGTCACTTGACCCCCATTGCCCACCCTTACCACTCTTCCACCTATGAGACAATACACCGAAGTACAAGGGTTTAAAAAAAAAAGATCTTTTTAAATAATCATATGATTTTTTTGTTATTAATATAATTAATTATGTTAGTAGTTTTCCTTATATTAAACTACACTTGCATTTTTGGTATAAATCTTGCTAGGCCACAGTGTATAATCTTTGTGATGAATTGCTATAGTTTTCTACTTAGTATTTTGTTTAGGACTTTTGCATTTATGTTCATTCAATCTATAATTATCCTTCTCTTTCCTCTTCCTGGTTTAGGTATCAGCACTATATTTGTTTCATAAAAGATTTTGTAGGTCTTCTTCCTTACTTATAATTCCAAATAATTTGATATCAGAATTAGTTGATTTTTAAATGCTTCATATAGTTCAGGTGTAATCCATCTGGTCCTGGTGCTTTTTTTTTTTAAAAGGAAGCTCCTTTTTGGCCTGTTCAATTAAATTTTCTAAAATAGGTTTATTTAGATATTTGTTTTCCTCTTTTGATTGTGTAAGCAGTTTACTTTTTTGTAAATATTCTTCCATTCACTTAAATTATTAAATTTATTGGCATATAATTGGGCAAAACAATTCCTAATAATTACTTTGATTTCATCTTAATTAATGGTCTATTTACTTTTCCCAGTTCCTATTTTTTTTTAAATTATATGCTCAATTCATTATGTGTTCTTTCTCTAGTTTATTAATATTAGCATTTAGAAATATAAATTTTCCTCTACTGCATCCTATAAGTTTTGGTATGCCATCTCATGATTATAATTTTCTTTAATAAAATTGTTGTTTCAAAGACTTATTCATTCTTTAAGCTATTTAGACTCTAATCAATTTAAAACTGTTTCCATTTCTTATTAAATATAATTTGTATTGCATTATAATTTGAAAGGAATGCATTTAATATTTCTGCTTTTCTGCATTTATTTATAAAGTTTTTTTATGCTCTAATATATGGTCATTTTTTATAAAGGTACCATGTACCACTGAGAAAAAGGGTACATTCCTTCCTATTCCCCTTCAGTTCTTTCCATATATCTATCAAATATAGCTTACCTAAGATTCTATCTTTATCCTTGACTTTTTATCATTTATTTTTTGGTTAGACTTATCTAACTCTGAGAGTTTGAATCTTCCAATATTTTGCTATTTCCACCTAAAATCCCACCAACTTTCTTTTTAAAAATGGACCCTGTACCAATTGATACATATAGGTTTAATATTGATATTACTTCATTATCTAAGGCACTTTTTAACATAATGTAGTTTCCTTGTTTATATCTTTTAATTAAATCTATCTTTTGCTTTACCTTTATCTATATTCATGATTACTACCTTTGTTTTTCTTTTTTTGCATCAATGGAAGCATAATTAATTCTACTCTGGTAATTTATTTTTTACTCTATGTCTTTCATTTTAAAATTTTTTGATAAACATTTTAAACATTTTGGTAAACATTTAAAAATTTCTTGTAAACAACACATTGTTGGATTCTGAGTTTTCAAATCCCTTCTGTTATCCATTTCCATTTTATGGATGGATTCACCCCCATTCACAGTCAAAGTTACAATTATTAGTTGTGAATTTCCCTCCATCCTATTTTTCCTCACTGTTTCCCCTTCTCTTCCTCTTTTTCTCTCTAATACTACTCAGAAATTACTTTACTTTTGTCCACTACCTCCCTAATCCACATCCCTTCTAAGAGTCCCTCCTCTAATACAGGAATAATACTGCCATGTTTTCTTGGGGCAACCTCTCAGTTGTCCTGGTTGGAATGTTGACTGTGGCATGAGCCACAGGGCAAGTACCAACTGGCAGTTGGACCCAGGATATATAAAGTCTTGGAGATCCAGGGCTGCGTTCTGTTCTTTTTCCTACTTCTCTTCTCACCTTCACTTCTGCCCCTTGGGATGGGATCCAGGGTAGTTGAGGGAGGTCCAACGTGGGATCTTAGTTTTCCTAGGCCAGGCAGGTTTTGGAGATCTTTTCTGACCCAATAGGAACATCAATTAGATTTACCATTTATTCCCTAACAAGAGGTTGCTCTATATTTACCATCTAGAGATTATTATATTCCTGTCCCAGGGCTGGTCCCTTGGGACAGCTGAAGATCATAGCAAGAAGTTCATCAATATCCTGAACTTAGATCTAGAAGGCAGTACTAGACTAGTTTCATAGTTTCCTAATCTACTCTCCAATCCCTTTTCCCTAATCAATTTATTCAATAAATCCTTAGTTTAATTCATGAACTAGTGTCTCCTACCTTCAACTTAGATCTAAGTAGACTGCTTTTCAAGATTCTAAGAGGGAGACAGAGTAACTCCTTTACTGTTAGACAGGAAGCACCATACATCTCTTCCTGTCTAATCTCACTGTCAACCAATAGGAGTTACTTCCTCAGCCAGGTCAGAGGCTGAAGGGAAATTGTCTTAAAGGGGTTTAGTCTTTGCCAAGGGAAATCACATCAATCCCTTGACTGGCTTAGGCACTGGGTACTTGTCTTTCTACATCCTGTACCTCCAGTCTACAGCTTGTGATTAAGCCACATTAGCTTCCTGATTGCTTACAGCTTTACCAGCCTCCATTACAGACTCAGCATTAAACCCTCATTACATTCCCTTATCCTATCTTCTTGCCCTTCTATTTCTTTGTAAGTTAAGAAGACTCTGATACCCTTTTAGATGTATACACTATTCCTCTTTACCCCAATTCTGATGAAAATAAAATTTGAGCACTACACCCTTATTCCCCTCCACTGTTTTTCCATTGACACTTCTTTTGCATGAGATAATTTGCTCCATTTTACCTTTCCTTATTGATTTAATTTTTTAGAATCATCTCACCATACTCATTTACAACCCAAGCCTTCTACTTATATATCCTCTTTCAAACTACCCTAGTAATGTTATCATTCTTAACAGTTACAGATAATGTTTTCCCATATATGAAGTAAACACTTAGACCTGATTAAATCCCTCATAATTAGTCTTTCTTGTTTGCATTCTTATGATCTTCCCAATTCTTGCAGGTCAAATTTTCTGTTTAATTCTGGTCTTCTCCTTAGGATTACATGAATATCCTCTAATTTGTTGAATATAAAATTGTTTTTCCTTGAAGGATTATACTAAGCTTTGCTGGGTAGAATTCTTAGTTGTAAATCCAGCTCATTGCTCTCTCGCCCCCATCTTTAATATAAAAAGCTGCTAAATCTTATGCTATCCTGACTGTAGCTCTACAATATTTAAAATGTTTATTCTAGTTGCTTGTAGTATTTTCTCCTAGATCTGGGAGTTTCAAAATTTAGCTATAATGTTTCCTTGAATTTTCATCTTGGGATCTTTTTCAGATGGTGGTCAGTGGATTTTTTCAATTTCTATTTTAATTTCTAGTTCTAAAACTTCAGGACAATTTCTCCTTAATTTCTCAAGATATAGTGTCTAGGCTCCTTTTTAATAATAATTTTTAAGTAGTTCACCAGTTTTTATATTGTTTCTCCTCAATCTTTTTTTCTAGGTCAGCTATTTTTGTAATTAAATATTTCATATTCTTTTTTGATTTTTTTTATTCTACTGATATATTTTACTATTTTTTAGTGTCTTATGAAGTCATAAACTTCTTGTCCAATTCTAATTTTTAAGGAGTTATTTTCTTCCATGAACTTTTGAATCTCTTTTTCCAATTGGTTAACTTCCTATTTTTCTAGAGCATCTGGGAGACCAAGTAGTGGAAGATCAGGTATGTGGCTAACCATTTCCCCCATAATTTTCTTGATTTTATTGTAGTTCTCTTATTTTTTTCCTAATTTTTCTTTTCTTGTTTAATTTTAAAGTCCCTTTAAAGCTCTTTAAAAACTTTTTTGGGGCTCTTGATCATTTTACATTTTCTCTAAAGTATTATAAGTAGTTATTTTGACTTCATTGTCTTCTTCTGAGTTTGAACCCTGAACTTCTCTGTTATCATATTAACTATTTACATTTGGATTCTTTTTCTTTCGTGTACTCATTTTTAGTAGTGTATTGCTTAGTTAATATCATATTAAAGTTGGGTTCTAGGTCCCAGGTTTGGGTGATAATGTCTCAGGCTTCAAGTTTTTCCTGCTATTATTTTCAAATTTGACCATTTGATTCTTTTTTTTTTTTTAAACCCTTGTCTTCCATCTTGGAATCAAAACTATGCATTGGTTCCAAGACAGAAGAGTGGTAATTATGAGACAATGGGAATTAAATGACTTGCTCAGCTCATATAGCTAAAAAGTATCTGAGACCAAATTTGAACCAAGGACCTCCCATCTCTAGGGTCTGGCTCTTAATCCACTGAGCCACCAAACTGCTCCCTGATCACTTGATTCTTCCAATTTCTATAATCCTGGGTGGTCACTGCTCATCCAACTCATGCTTTAATCTTTGCTCTGCCCCTGAGTCATTACCAAGGCCCCAAACAATACAGCCACTACAAACAGGTCTTACTCCTTGTGGTCCCTCTGGTGGCTGGAAGTGTCAGCTTGTCCCTATTTTCTAGAACCAAAACTATGGATTCTTCCCTCCTGAGTGACCTTAGGCAATAGGGTCCCTGCCCCTCTGCAGTCACTCTCACCTAGGTATGCTCATTCCTTGCCACCCATAGCTACAGCCTGGGACGAAGTTGGTCAGCATGCCGATTTGAGTTTAGAGCAAGGTAGAGGGCCCACAATCTTCCCCTGATCTGCCATTCATCACACAGTCTGTGTGGGAGAAAGTTCATGAAGCTGAGGCTGCTGCCTACACAACAAACAGGGCTTATTGTTTTTCCCCTCCATGGTATCTGTACTTCAATCAGACCAGACCATCACTTTGGAGGTCAGATCTTTCCTAATGTCATCCCAAGTTGTCTTAGGCTGGACTGTTTTACCCCAATTTTAATTATTTCGGTTCACTTTGAGGCATTAAAATTATTTTGGGGTTGGAAATTTGGAAGATGTGGGCAATTTCCTGCTTTATTCCACCATTTCCCCACAATTCTAGACTGCTTTTTTTCCAATGTCTTTATCTACTGGAATGTCTTTTAGCAACCTTAGTTGTTAAAACCTTCTTTGCTCTTATTTATTTGACCTGAGTCACCTCTCTCAATACCATTACCAAAAGATTATTCATGTTAAGAACATGTACCTTTTTTTAAGAAAGAATCTTGAGATTATTAAAAAGATAGTGCAATTTCTCAAATGAAATGCAATCCACCTTTTCCTTTCTATTCAATTCTAGACCTGTTTTATTGTCCATCTGTAATGTTTAGAAAGACTACATCTGTAGGCTCTTATTGGCAAGGGGACTGATGGAAAGTATAGTTTTTCCTAGTATTGAAGGATGATAGAAGTGGAAACTGTATTGGGCCGGGGGATTCCAGGAACTTTGGAATTAATCAGGGAAAATAAGCATGATGCAAAATGCCAACACTAACAGATTGCAAGCGAAGGGTACTTGTTACCCTGAACTGAATATAATCATGAATGTTGATTCATGGTCCTGCTCAAGTACAAAATTCTTCTGAGAATGAATTTTGTTGACTGAGACCTGGTAAATTTGTCTCCTCTCCATGTCCTGCCTTTCTTCTGTCTCATGGCTACTGGACAAACTGTCATCCTTTGCCCTTAAATCTTGAATATTTACTTGCTGTCTGTATATTAATAATTGGTTATATTTCCAGATAAAAATAGAAGGGTTTTCACTGTATTCTGAGTGAATGTTTGCTATTAAAGAATGTGCCACATGATTTGGGGAGGATGAAAAGGACCCATGTTTCTAGACTAAATTGTACACCTATATTGACATCCTTGTTCACTCTCTGAAGACATGAATATATATGCAAATTTTTCTATTTGTCTATCAATTATCTATCTCTCATATGCCAATAATCTATCAAACATCTTTCTCTATCATCTATCAATCATTTATCTATTAGATTAGCTCTTTAAATTGCTCACCAAACTACAACTCATAGTATGAACAATAGGCATTATATTAATTTATAAAAGAAACTATTTAAAGTATAATATCTGAAAAAAAGTTCTTCCTCTGGCATCTTTTCTTCTTCACAATGGCAATGTGAAGTCTGTCAACACAATCTTCTTCCTATTCTCTTAGTTTTGTGTCTTGGCAGGAAATTATTTCCTGTCCTGTATCTTTTGCTTGGAATATTTGATCTTTTTATGTGACTCTTTCCTTGGGGCCTCTCAAAACACCTTCCTCTCTGCTTGTCCTTGATTTTTAATTTCTCCACCTATCTGTGCTATAATTATAAATTACTATTTTAGTCTCTAAGCTTGCTGGATTTTTCTTTTTAAAATACATGATGCAATACAAAAGGCCTGCTAATTTGCTATAATTCTCCCTCCCTCCCTCCATCCCTCCCCACCACCCCATATTATGGCCCCACCATTTCTGGCCCATCCTGTTTTTCCTGCCAATGTGATCTGGTCTTGGAATACTCAGTGAGGCAACCTAGCACTCAAAGGGAGTCCTGTTCCAAAGGTTCCTTTCTTTCCCCACCCAACCGATCAAAGATTTTGGAAACCCAAACCCGGAAAAGCTGTACTTTCTAGCCTTTTCTTTTCTGTTGCACAGTTGTGCATTAGTGATTTTTTTTCCTTTTCAGTGTGACTCTTACAAATAATATGAAAATGGTAGGTGTGGGAGGACTGCAAAAGACCATGCTCCACTAGACAGTGATTATCTTTCAAATGAAGGTAGAAAGTAATAAGTGGTGTCAATACAAATCATTAGTCAGATCATCATCTCAATTAAAAAAAAGCTCTTTCATGTAATTGAAAAAAATTATATGCTTGGAGACATTCTGAAACTTGAAAGAAATAATCCACCGAGAGCCGAGAGGTGCATATCTGCAGAAGTTCCTCCTACTTGCTCCGGCTGAGCAGCTCCTCTCTTATCCCTACAGATAGCACATGAATGGGCTTTTGTAAATATGGCATTATTCTGCCTTACTTTTTAGGTCTAGGTGAGGAGAAGTATCTTATCATTGTCCCTCTAATTCTCCTCACATTATGGCTGGAAGCACATAAGAGGAACCCTGGAGATTAAAAAACAAAACAAAACAAAGCCCCAAACATCTTTCAGAATGACTCACTGAATCAGTCAGGATTATAAAGCAGCCTATATACCTCACAGACTTTAATGTTCCTCCAAAACCAGCTGGATAATTCAAATTGCAGAATGGGGCAAAGAAAGAGATGTAGGTTTCTAAAACGGAGCCCCCATTACAGTGGGATCTATTCTTTGGGATTTTTCCTGTGCCTAGCATGATGTTTTTAGCATAGTTGGCTCTCAGTAAAAATGTGTTGAATGAATGGATAAATATATTTTCTATTGACTCAACTAGGTGGAGTGGGTTGGGTGCTGGGCCAAGACAGACGAGGTCAAATTTAGCCCCAGACACTTCCTCTGTATCTCTGGACAAGTCACTCAAATTCTGTTTGCCTCCACTTCCTAAATTATAAAATATTATCCATTATATGTTATAAATTGGGGCTTTATTACAAAATGCGGGTCATAATAGTACCTACTTTTAATGGATCAAATGAGGATCAAGTGAGATAACATTTGTGAAGTGCTGAGCACAGGATATAGTGGCTACTTAACTAATGCTCCTTCCCTGTTTGTTATTTTCTTTTTTCGGGTTCTCCTTGATCTGTTTTTCCTGCCTTGAAAGATTTGTATGGAAGGGTCCAAGGAACTTCAAGAGTAAGGAGCAACAAAGGCTACAGAGTGCTCTTTAGATTAGAGCATGTGATATAATTTTGTTTACAACTTGGGTTTAGTAAGACTTTTCTTCTTGTTCTGAAAATGACAAAAGTTATATCTGTGGTAATCCACTTATCTCCTTAGCATCTTCTTCATCCCTTCAACGCTCTTTTGCTTTTGCCTCTGGGGTAAGTAGCTCCTAAAACAGTCAAATTACATGCCACATGAGCTCTTCGGAGTAAATTTCACCTTTTGTCCTCCAGATTGCAGGTGTTTCTGTAGGAGGATAATAATACATAGAACCTATTAATAATCTTTTATGCCCTCCTTGTTGTGCCTTTCATCCATGAGGATTCCAAGGCACTTGAAAAAAAAGAGGCAAAAACATTAATTAAAAAATATTAACATTTATATGGCAGGTACAACAAGTTGCCTAGATACATCCTGCCACTAAACACAATAGTATTTGAAGCATGTATGTTATCTACGTAGAACTTACAGGATAGATAAGTCCCATATAACCCTCCAGACTTGAAGCACTGAGTCTCCTTCCTATTTTTCCTCCCTACCCCCAGCCATAACAAATGACAGCGGCAGTGAGGGTGATATAATCATCTTCAACAATGCTCCTTGAGATGGAGGAAGTAAGAAAGGCTGAGAGAAAGAGGAAATCAGAAGAAATGCTGCAGTAAGGAAAATAATAATATAGAATCAGGAATTTGACTTCTGGTTTTCTTGGGGCCTTTCATCTTAAGGATCTCACAGATCACTATCAGCTGACAAATATAATTATAATTATTTTAGTGAGAGAGCAATTTGATTTACTCATGGCTACAGGGTTTAATGTGCTTGATAAAAAAAACCAAAACCATAATGACATGTAGGGTCCTATCTGGGAGCTACCCTATAAGTCCCCCCCAACCTTCCCAAACTCAAAGGTTTCAGGCTGGGTTTCCAAGAGGGTTCTACTATTTCAGGGAAAAAGATATTCTTTGGGTCTATACTGGTGGCTTATGATCCCCACATAGATTTCATTTAATAATTAATGAACACAACTAGCTCAAAGCAAGACGTTTATGCATATGGCATGGCAAGGACATTAGCTACAAACTTTCCTTCTCTGGCATATTCTCCACAAATAAACAGAAACGTGGAAAGAGTGGTCACATATATAGAATACACTAGTAGTAAAAGACACATATAGGAAATACAAATGGCCAAGGCTTCCTCTGGCACTGCAGGGCACTACTGTCCCCTCTGTTCTTCTGGTGTTGTAATGTTGCTCCCACCTGGGCATATTTCTTTAGGTAAAGCTATTCACCTGGACTTCTTGAGCCTTGTTTTCTCTTGTTTGTCTCTGAAGTCTAACTTCTGATGTCAGGGTTAGTTTTCTCTTGAATCCATAGTTGGCTCTCTTCTCTGCTTTTTAGTGTTTAAACTCCACAAAGCCCTTCTGTCTCACCCATCTCCAAAGCTGTCAAGAAAGCATCACCAAGGGTATGGTCAATGTCCAGCCATCCAATGACAAACTGCCAACTGGAATTAGAAATTCCATAAAGAAAGAATTTCTTCTTTACATCCTATAAAAGTAAGTGGTCTTCTTTGAACTTCATTCAAGACATTATTTCATTTGCCTAGGTTACTTGCCCTTTCTGTGATTTCATCAACTGGGCTAAAGGGAGAAGATATCAATTGATTAGGGATAACCTAATTAACTCTGTCCCTCACAAACAAAATACCAGAATGACTTAAGAAATACTCGCTTCAATATTTTTAACAGTATAATCAACTAGGTTCTCAACTACATTGCCATTTCTAAAAAAACTAGGGGCAAAGGAGATACCAGGTTTCTATCTTTTATTTGTTTATTTTAGCAGGTTGGATAAGATCTCATCTATATACTCAATGCAGATGTAGCCAAATCAGAAAAGTGGTGCCTGATTTCTGCATGGGCAGAATTCTTTAGTCTTCTTCCATGGCAGCATCTGTTTTCACCATTTTTGACAAGTCCCTGGCCATTTTTATTTACCTGGGCCAAGACAAAAGAGGAAGTGGTCAAAGTAACTAATTTTAAAGTAGATCTTGGGAGTTTTGTTGTAGGCTGGGTCTATTCAGACTAGTCCACTCATTTAGGCTTGAGATTGAAATAAAATGAGGGGTAGCAAGATGGGTCAGTAGATAGTCAGCCCAAGAGACAGGAGGTCCTGGGTTCAAATCTGGTCTCAGATACTTCCTCCTTGTTATTTGACCCTGGGCAAATCACTTAACCTCTGTTACCTTGCTCCTATTGCTCTTCTGTCTTGGAACAAGTACAAAGTATTGGTAAAACCACTGGTAGAACCAATACTAAATATTGGTTCCAAGACATGAGGCAAAGGTTTTTAAGAAAAAAATGAAATGAGACACTTATAGACTAATATTTAGCAAAAGGAGATTTAATAACAATAGTTTGGAAAGAATGTTCTGCAGGGTTAAAACATTGCTTCACTTGGGTACAGTTCTCTTGTCTCTGCATTTGCTGTGGTAGTGTAATTGGTTAGCAGGGTGTGTTATGCCTAAGGAGTCTCTGATTCCTTGTGTGCTAAGCTTTTATACTTAAGTGACCAGGAAATTATATTAGTGGTTTAAGCCTAGGATGAGTTAAATCTTTTTTTAAATTTACATTTTAAATTTTTTCCAGATTATCCATTGATACAATTTTTATTATTCATTTTCTGTTATTGTGCAATCCATGTTCTCCCCCTCCATCTCATCTCTTCCCAAGATGGAAGGTAATGTGGTACACATATTATATTATACATATTTCCATGTTTGTCATGTTGTGAAACTAGACACCTGTTACTTGAACTGGAAAAAAAATTCATGGAAGAAATAAGGTGAAGAATGGTGTGTTTTAGCGTGTATTTGGGCTCTGTGGTTTCCTTCCTCCTTTTTAGTCTTGAATCCTTTGGAATTGTCCTGGTTCCTTGCCTTGTCAATAATAGCTAAGTCATTCACAGGACCAGTTAAGTCCTGAGGATGATTTTTGATTCAATTTAGGGAAAAAGTAGTCTAGCTTGCATAGGGTAGATGTTATTCCTGCCACAGAGAAGATGGCAGAATTTGCTTTCTAGCTCCTTATTTCTTTAAAACTAGAATCTAAGGAATATCAGAGTCAGCATGTTAACATCACAGCAGATGAAGGGGCAAGGAGCCTTCTGCTTAGACTAATTAGCAGTAATTCTGTTACTAAGGTGATGAACCTCACAACTTAGGCAACATTTGCCTTCTCAATCAAGTGTCCATGTCATTCAAATTCCATGTTCCTTTGATGATTTGGATGAAGGCGGATAATACAAAGATGGGAAGGATATATAACACACTGGAAGACAAAGTCTCAAGCCATAAATAAGACAGGCTAGGTTGATGGGTCAAATCTACAAAGATGATACTTAATAGAAATGAATAAAAAGTTTTTCACTTGATTAAAAAAAACTACTTTTAAGTATGAGAAGCAGGAGTTAGGGCTAGACAAGATTTTATGTGAAAAAGATTTAAGAATTTTAATCTACCACAAGCTTAGCAAAAAAAGCTAATGTAATTTTAGACTCCATTAATAAATACATACATACATAGGGTCCAAAACCTAGGAGGTATGAGTCATTCCACACTTGATCCTTTTCAGATCAAATGTTTAGTTCTAATCATCATATTTTTAAGATAGAAGCAAACTGTAGAGTGTTCAGGAGAAGGTAAGTAGAATGGCGAGGGGTAACATGTGGGCTTTAGAAGTCTACTAAGTTCCAGTGGCCTAGATTCCCCATGACTGGGACATTTTATGCCTTTGGATGGCAAAGAAGCTATATCAGGACCAATTAGATACCAAGGATAGCTTTTTCCTAGGCCTATCCCATATTGGATGAAAGTGCAAGTGGGAACGGGTACATAAAGAAGCTGGGGCCAATCATGTTGGCCATTTAAGTTCTGGGGGCAGCCTTGACTTTTTTAGTTAAAGATTCTACATTTTGTAGATGGGGATTTCATGTAGAAGGTGGTAGAGGAATGGGATTTTATTCCAGTTTTATCCTAAATCAGGGAATTTCATTGAAACATTCAGGAAGCAACAATATTTAAGTGCCTACTATGTGCCAGGTAATATATCAATGTAAGGGTTAAACAGTAGGAGTTTGACAAAAGTGAGGAGAACAGTTGAATAAAACAGTTTAATTTGAGAAGAAGTACAGATAGAAAATAGAGAAGGAAGAAAGAGAGATTATTATTCGAATACCCTATGACTATACCTAAATCCCTAATACTTTCTAAAATTTCTGAAAACCTATTCTAATTGTCTTTTGAGGACAGGTTCTTCTTGCCTGGCAAGACCAGGCCTATCTAACCTACACTACTTAAAATTGATTCACTAACTACCCATCTTCCTAATTAAACAGACATTCATCCCCCACATCCTCCTTAAATCAGTTTTTGTCTTCCAATTGTCAGTAATCAATTGCCAGTAGCCCTTGACTAAGAAGCAGACCTCCTGCTCCCTCCATATCCAGAGGCAAAAGACCTCTAACTGCCAACTGTTTCTTCCTTTTCTATCTCCTAGTATCCTAAGTAAAGGAATCTTCATCTCTGGCTCACTGGCCTCATCAGTTCTCTCCTACTTAGAAATCCTGCATCTTGCCTCTTAAAGAGACAAAGGGAGAGATTAAGAAAATCCCTTTAACATTAAGCACTGATGATACAAAGAAAAAAATGAAATAATTCCTGCTGTCCAATAACTTCCATGCTATTGAGGGAGATAATATACATATAATTATAAAAAGAGTAAATCCTGACATACAAAAGATCGGTAGGAATTTGGCCCTCTAATCACCCATAATTGATGCTTTATTGGACTGATAATCATCCTAATTAGTTGCTATGAGCCTGATCAATAAGAACTATATGTGGGGGCAGTTAGGTGGCTCAGTAGATTAAGAGCCAGGCCTAGAGACAAGAGGTCCTGGGTTCAAATGTGACCTCAGATACTTCCTAGCTGTGTCACCCCGGGCAAGTCACTTAACCCCCATTGCCTAGCCCTTACCATTCTTCTGCCTTGGAACCAACATAGTATTGATTCTAAGGTGGAAGGTAAGGGTTTAAAAAAACAACAACCTGAATGTTTTTTCAGCACTGCACAGTAGACAAAGCCAGAAAAGACATAGCCCCTGTCTTTAAGGAGGAAAAAGAAGGAAAGGGAATAAGTATTTATATAGCACCTACTATGTGTCAGAAATTGTGCTAAGTGCTTTTATAAGCATTATTTCATTTGATCCTTACAACAGCCCTGAGAGGGAGGTGCTATTCTTATCCCAACTTTGCAGTTGAGGAAACTGAGATAAACAGAGGTTAAGTGATTTGATTAGTTATTTATTAAAGGTCAGCTATGTGGAAAGCACTGTATTGGAAGGCTAGAGAGGATTTCCATTGGCAGAAGTGTGTCGGGAGGGCCTTTCATGAGAAGAAAATAGCCTGTGCAAAGAAGCAGAGGTAGCCATGATCACAGGGCAAACTTGTAGACAGAAAAGACAAGAGCCTGACTATCAGGAGGGAGTGGAGAGGAGTAGGGAATGGGGTAAGGAGGGGGAAAGGAAGACCTTGAATCCTAGGCACAGGAGCACTAAAATAGAAAATGACACAGTGGACTAAATTAGACTCTAAGGTCTGGAAAATACCTTGGAGATCAAAGTCGAACATAAAGATACTTAAAAGAATTATGAAGAAAGTGTTACTAGAATTTAGTGGAGGGAGGCTTCCCCAAAGGAAAAACCCAAAGCTTGGGATTGAGGGGAAGTGGAAATCAGGGATTCTTCCTTTACTGGAGGGAGATCACCTGTGTGAATTTTGGCAAATTACAACTTCTCTAGGTCTTTATTATTTCATCTATAATATGAGAGTGGTAGGAGTAATTAAACACTGGACTCAGGGATCTGATCTCAAGCCTGGTTCTGACACAATACTAACTGTGTGACCCATAGGGAAGTCACTGAATTTCCTTGAAGCTCAGTTTCTTTATCTATAAAATGAGAATAATTCTACTTCTGTTACCTACTTCTTGTGATTTTTTTCAAGGAGAGCATAAAACCGAATATAAATATAATAAGTTATTGTTATAATTTCAAAAGTCTTGTCTAGCTTTAATGTTCTATGATTCTACCCCTGGGAGAATCTTCCCTGACTCTCATACCTAGATTTGTCTCTTTTTCACAAATACTTTGCTACTTTTTTTCTGGTGGGAGGGAGGGAGAGAGGGAGAAATGGGGAAGGGAACCCTCTGGTAATAATTCTGACTGGTTCTAGATAGTCTTACCCTTTCCTATGTGCCTATGAGTATATGTGCTTATGTTTCTTTCAGGATCAGACTATTGCAAGCCTTTTAATAAAATCTTTCACCATTTTCTTTTTTTTCCTTCATTTGTTTTAGCCCAATTTCCCTCCCTAACTCCGCCCCTTCTATTTTTTTATGCCCATTTCTTCTCCATGTGTCTCCTTTATTCTTTTTTCTCCTCCCTCCCTGACCACAGTTAATTTTTATCTTTTGATTTAATTTGCTTAGCAATTTTCTCTCAACTGAGACTTCTCTTTTCTAAGGAATCTTGTCAGGGATCCACTGGGTAATGCCCTGAAATCATGCTATTAATAATAACAGCATGTCACATTTCTATGACCCTTTAATGTTTTACAAAGCTCTTTCCCACAGCAACTCTATGAGGCAAATAGTGCTGTGGGAGAAGTGGACAAAATTTCCCTCCCTAGATGACCCCCAGAGACCAACTTTAGCAAGTTTCCTGAGATTGTCAGCTTCCAGGGAGCTTCTTTGACTCCTTTTCCTTAATATCTCTTTATCCCTTCTCAAATATTACACCACGAACGTCCCTGACGTGTTTGTGTATCATGTAAAACCTTCCCATTTTTCAAAGCATGCTGACTCCATCTTGCTCTGTATCAGCCATTTTGCTTTAAATGACCCTTAGTGAACTACAAGATCAGTTGCCACAGCTAAAGTCCTTCAATGTTTCATTTTCGTGTTATTTTAGTACAAAAAAGACTTAGCCACGAAAGGCAGAGGATTCTACAGTCCTGGGAAAATTCTCCTCGGCTGGCTTCAAAAGTGGATTTCTGAGACCAGCTCTACTCGGACATAATTCCCTTATTTATCTTTTATAACTAGAAAAATACATTTTTCTCTAGCAAGTATCCTAGTCTTTTTATATACCCACCTGTGTTTTATGACTAACCATCTTTCTTTCTAGTGTTTCACATAATATTAGTTACTTTGAATAATGTTTAGCTTATAAATGCTGTCCTAAAAATTTGTATGTAAAGAAGCCTATGTTAGTTTTGAAGTAGATGTCATCCATCTTGCTATCTATCCCAGATGGCTGGCTGGCTTGAATAAGTGGCTTCTGGGTTCTCTCTCAATTGACTCCTTACTCTCTTATCTGACCCCAATATCAAGAACCCACATTGGCAAGTAACAACCCCCTCATATTCTTCCTCAAAGTCCCACTCCAATTTGAGTATCTTTTCCTTTCCTCCCTGTTTATAGATGAGGGACATCTCCATGCCATGCTGTCTAGACTCCAGCCTTCATCTCTTTCTGGAAGTGAAAGTATCACTCTGTGACCCTGAGCGTTGGTGACCATTTACCTTATCTCACCTGCCATTGTTCACATCATGCCACTTCCCAGTTTCACATTTTCCAACTCTAGCTTTTCTCTGCGTTGTCTTCCTTTATTAGAATGTAACCTCTTTAAGAAGAGAGTCTTTCTTATTTGTATTTGTATCCCCAGCACTTAGCACAGTTCCTTGCCTATATTAAGCATTTACTATATGATTCATCATTTATTAATTTATTTCAGGTCTTTTAATTTCAATTCCAGAATTTTTTCAAGTCCAGAACTTTATAGTTTATAAATGCATGACATAAATGAAAAGTGAAAAATATGTACAGAATTCAAATGTTTTGACTGCATGGAAACTTGTATTTACTGTTGTAAATTGATAGACTTGATTGTTATTTTAAAATTTTTATCTGGGTAGTTTAGGGATCTGCAGATTATAGCCCATATAAACCATACTCTCTTAGAAAGAGGGACAGCAGGGTAGGATGTAAATAGCTTTTGATTTGAAGTTCAAAAATCTGGGTTTGAATCCTGCCTCTGCCAATTGCTACTTGGGTGACCTTGTAAAAATCACATAACCTTTCTGGGTTTGTTTCCTATTCAAAAATGAAGAAGTTTGACTAGATGGTACAGTGATGGTGAACCTCTCAGAGATTGAATGCCCAAACTACATCCTTGTGCCACATGTGAACTGCCCCCTTACCCCAGACAGGGAAGGGAGGAAGTGCTCTCACTGGGCAGCTGGGCAAGTTATGTGAAAAAATGTCCTCAGGTGTGTTGGAGAGGGGGAAGGGATCAGCCTCCTCTAGCGTGTGTGCCATAGTGATGAGACCTGGTGTGTGCCATAGAAAGAGAAAGGAGAGAGAGAGAGAGAGAGAGAGAGAGAGAGAGAGAGAGAGAGAGAGAGAGAGAGAGAGAGAGAGAGAGAGAGAGAGAAACAAGGGCCAGACGGGGGATGCAAGATCTCCATTTATTATGACAAAGAGAAAGGTTTTTATAGAAAGAAGAGTATAAACATTACATTATCCTTAGGGGTATAACTTTCCCACAGACTATTGTTTATGAAAAGCCTTTACCCAAAACAGTTCTAGGACATTTCTACAAACCCAAGCATTTGAGGAATATTGACAATAGCTTGGAGGAAAACAGGAATCAGGGGAAAAAGAGAGTCTGGGTCATTTGATCATTACATTACAAAAGCTTCTTTGGTTATCAAAATAAAGAACAACTCAAGGACTATTAGGAAGGAAGCTTTCAGGAGATGACTTTAGTTAGATAATACTTTTGAGCTGCTACTTTGATATCTGGGCCCTGCCATGAAATCCCAGGCAAATTCATAAGCATGTCTTTTATGGCTGCTTTTTTCCTCAGTGGATCTAATATGTCTTTGGGTTTCTTCATATATCCTCACACTATAGGTTTCCCAACAAGGGTCTATAAGATTCATTATACCCTGAAATACATTATCATTCTAATGATCTTTAGTCACTAATTGTGACTCCAAGAATAACAATCAATCAGCTTATATTTATTAAGTATGTACAATTTATCTGAATTTATAAAAGGCAGTCAGGCCTGGTTCAATATTAGGAAGAAAATACAGAGCATATAAGCAAAGAAGTCTTTCATACATGAGTAGAAGTATAGGTAGTTTTAAAGAATTGCTGAAAAGTTGGCAGATATATAAGCTGGACAAAATGTGGAGCTTAGTAGAAATTGGGAAAGGACTTACTTGTTTTGTATATATGAGGTTGCTAAGAGGAAAAAACCCCAGAAAATAACATATTGAATGTTTGCACAAACTAGAATGATGTTAAGGGCTTGGTCTTAGTGCTAAGATGACATTTGCTACCATTCAGTACAATGAAGAATAACTTCCCAAGTTTGTGAAGTGAATGAATAGCCTACTGCTAAGACTAATAAGAAATGAAAAAAGCACCTGGCAACCTAATAGAGCAAACAGTCAGAAATCTTAGTGGAGAGGGGAGTAAAAGGATAGGCTGGATCAAGACACATCTACCAAAACGGAATAAACTTTTGACTTTTATGCAGTTACTAGACAAAGTAAAAATATTTGAGTAGTCTAAGAGTATACATGTTAGCTCAACTCAGGAAAACAATTCCACATAACTCAAAAATGTCTTCTTGTATGTGGACTTAAGAGGCACAAAAAGAGTTGTTAACACAAATTTGAAAAACAAAAGATTACAGAGAACATGTAGAAAGATGACAACATAGACAGAATTGTCCAGGACCATGATTACAATAGTCTTATGCAAAATCACTATTAGCATAGAGCAAACAGAGAAATGGAATAATTTGCTATTGCAAGCTTGACCAGAAGGATGTATGAGTAGTGAATATAAGTTGGAGGCTAAGAGGCTGATTTTCAAAGAATCAATATAAAGAAGCAAAGATAGGGCCAGGAATGGAGGCTTTCCTTGATCAAAAGCCTAATTTCATCTTCAATTGAATTACAACATTTTATAGAAAAATACTAATATCAAGATTCAACCAGAGAAGAAGCATTTATTTGTTTATTTATTATCTATCCATTCATTCAATCATGCATATATTCATTTACCTATATACTTATTCTTTTATCTTTGTATTTTTAAAAAGTCATTTTTGGTTGCAGTTGTTCACTAGCTAGTAGTAAATAAGTCAAGTGCACAAAAGAGGAAGGTTAATATTTGGCTCGAAGAAAGCTGATGCCCAGAGAACCAGTATAAAGGAACAGACAATGGTATGAGATCCAAGTTTATTAAGTATTGAAACAAGATAAAGGTTTTGATAAAAACAAAAACAAACAAAAACTTTGGTATTCAGAGAATTTTGGAGAAATTTTATTAGAAACTAAACAAAGGCTTGATAACTAAATAGAAAAAACTTCAACACAAGATATCCCAGATGAAGATTTTGGAAAATGAAGAACAAAGACACACATTTATAAGAATTAGGATATTTCTCTTTAATTTTAAAATTATTTATTTTAAACATTCTTTTCTTTTTAAATTTTAAGTTTGAATTCTCTTCTTCTTCACCTCTTCTCCTCCACCTACTGAGAAGCCAAGTAAAATGGTATCTATTTAACATGTGAAATCATGCAAAATATATTTCCATATTAGCCATATTGCAAAAAAAGCAACAAAAAAGTAGATAGAATGTTATACTTCAGTTCATACTTAGAGTTCACCTATTCTCTATTTGGAGGTGGATTGCATTTTTTCATCATGAGTCCTTTGAAATTGTCTTGGATCATTGTATTGATCAGAGTAGCCAAGACTTTCAGAGTTAATAATCATAATTACAACATTGCTGTTACTGTGCACAATGATCTTTTGGTTCTCCTCATGGTTCTTTTACTTTGTACATGTTCATATAAGTCTTCCCATGTTTTTTTGTGAAGCCACTCCTCTTGTCATTTTTTTATAGCACAGTGATACTTTATCAAAATCATATGCCAAAATTTGTTCAGCCATTCTTCAGTTGATGACAATTCCTTGATTTTCCAATTCTTTAAACCACAAAAAAGAGCTGCTACAAATATTTTGATTATATAGGTCCTTTTCCTTTTTCTTTAATCTTTTTTGAAGTATAAAACTAATAGTAGTAGCTGGGCCAAAGGGTATATATACAGTTTTATAGTCCTTTGGCTATAGTTCCAAACAATTCTTCAGAATGATTAGACTAGTTCATAACTCTACTAACAATTTATTGGTGTAACTATTTTTTCCTCATCCCCTTCAACATTTGTCATTTCTGATAGGTATGAGGTGGTACTCCAGATTAGTTTTAATTTGTATTTCTCTAATCAATTGTGATTAGGACATTTTTGTATGACTATAGGTAATTTTTCTTTCTTCTTCTGAAAGCTGCCTATTCATACTTTGACCATTTATCAATTGGGGAATGGATCTTATTTTTACAAATTTGACTCAGTTTTCTATGTAATCAAAAAAATGAGGTTTTTATAAGAGAGACTTTCTATAAAATTTTTTGATATTACTTCATTGTCCATGGTACCTTTTAGCAAAATGTAGTTTTCTTGATTATCTCTTTTAAGTAGGTTTAATTTTGCATTTGCTTTGTCTGAGATCATAATTATTACCCCTGCCTTTTTAAACTGCAGATAAAACATAATATACTCTGCTCTAGTCCTTTATTTTAACTCTGTGTCTTTCTGCTTCATGTGCATTTCTTATAAAAACCATATTTTTGAATTCTGGCTTCTCCCCTTTCCATTTTATGGGTGAGCTAATCCCATTTATATTTACAGTTATGATTACTAATTGTATATTTCCTCCATCCTCTTTTCTTCTGTTTGTCCTTCTCTGCCCCTTTTTATCCTGTCTCTCCTTAAAAGTAAATTTTGCTTCTAACTATTGACTCCCTTAATCATTCTCTCCCATATTTCTTATCCCCTTTCCCTCCCATTTAAAAGACTTCTATATATAGTTTAGTATATATATATATATATATATATATATACATTCTTCCTTCTTTTGACAAGTTCCAATAAGAGTTCAAACATTGACCTCACCTCCATTTTATCCTCCATTGTAAAACTCTTCCTTGCATGCTTTTTTAATGTGAAAAAATTTTCCCCATTCTACCCCTCCCTTCCTCCTTCTGCCAATGCATACCTCTTTCTTATTCTTTCATTTTTTCTAACTGCCCTAATAATGATAAAATTCTTATCATTACATATATCATTACATATATCATTCTCATATATAGGTAGATAAACAGTTTAAACATCTTAAATCCTTTATGATTTCTTTTTTCAGGTTTACCTTTCTTTACTTCTCTTGAGTTTTGTATTTGAATATCACGAATATTTGAAAGTTTAACAGTCCTCTGTTTCATTAAATATCCATCCCCCATACCCCAAAGGATTCTGTCAGCTTTGATAGATGGGTTATTCTTAGCAGTAATCCTAGCTCTTTTGCCTTCTAGAATGTCATATTCAAAGCTCTCCACTCCTTTAATATAGGAGCTGCTATAGCCTGTGTGATTCTGACAGTGACTCAATGATATTTAAATTGTTTCCTTCTGGCTACATGTAATATTATTCTCTTCTTGATGTTGTAGGTCTGGAATTTTGGCTATAATATTTCTGGTAGTTTTCATTTTGGGATCTCTTTCAGGAGGCTATTGGTGTATTTTTTCAATTTCTACTTTGCAGTTTGGATTTAAGATATTGGGGCAGTTTTCCTTTAAAATTTTTTGCAATATGATATTTAGGCTCTTTTTAAAAAATCATGATTTTCAGGATTTGTACCCCAAAGAGATCATAGGAGAAAAGACTTGTACAAAAACATTTATAGACATGCTCTTTGTGGTGGCAAAAAACTGGAAAATGAAGGGATGCTCTTCAATTGGGGAAATGACTGAACAAATTGTGGTATATGCTAGTGATGGAATACTACTGTGTTCAAAGGAATAATAAATTGGAGGAATTCCATGTGAACTGGAAAGACCTCCAGGAATTGATGCAGAGCAAGAGGAGCAGAGTCAGAAGAACATTGTACACAGAGACCAATACACTGTGGTAAAATCGAATGTAAAGGACTTCTGCACTAGCAGCAATGCAATGATCCAGGACAATTCTGAGGGACTTATGGAAAAGAACGCTATCCACATTCAGAGGGAAAACTACAGGAGTAGAAACACAGAAGAAAAACAACTGCTTGAACACATGGGTTGATGTGGACATTATTGGGGATGTAGACTCAAAACGAACACCCTAGTACAAATATCAATAATATGGAAATAGGTCTTGATCGATGACACATGTTAAAACCAGTGGAAATGCACGTCAGCTATGGGGAGGGCTTGGGGGGGGTTGAAGGAGAAAGTAAGAACTTGAATCATGTAACCATGAAAAATTTGTCTAAAAAAATAAAATAAAAAAATCATAATTTTCAAATGGCTTAATAATTCTTATATTATCTCTCTTCAATTAATTTTTCAGAAAAAGTTACTATTTTTCTGATGAGATATTTCACATTTTCTTCTATTTTTCCTTTGTTTTGTTGTTTCATTATATCTCATGGAACCACTATCTTTTCTTTGCTCAATTCTAATTTTTAAGATATTATTTTCTTCAGTGAACTTTTGTACCTCTCTCTTTTTTTAAAATTTGGTCAATTCTTCTTTCTAAGGAGTCCTTTACTTCAGTGTTTGTTTGTGCCTCTTTTTGCCATTAGATTGATCCTATATATTAAGGTATTATTTTCTTCAGTAATTTTATGCCTCTTTTAGCAAGCTTTTAATTATCTTTTTTATAATTTTATTGTATAAGTTTTATTCTTTTCCTAATTTTTTCGCTGCTTCTCTTATCTCTTTCCTTAATTCATCTAGGAATTCTTGTATTTGGGTCCAGTCAGAATTTTTCTTCTAAGTTTTGGCTGTGGTGATTTTCACATTGTTATCTTTTTCTAAGTTTGTGTCTTGCTCTTCCCTGCCACCACAGTAGTTTTTATGGTCATTTTGCTTTTTTGTTGTTTGCTTATTTTTTTCCACCTTATTTCTTGACTTTGGACTTTGTATTAAAGTTGGTCTCTGCTTACATTGGATTGGAGAGGCATTGTTCAAAGCTTCAGACTCTTTTGAACTACTACTTTGAGAGCTAGTTCTGAGGGTCTGCAAATTTTTGGTGCTTCCAAGGTGGTGTGAGGAAGGGAGCTGTATGGTCATTGCTATCTTTGTTGGTGCTATGGTCTACCTAAAAAGGGCTTCTGATCCCTTGGAGCTGGAAATACTTTCACTCCTTTGGGCCCTGGAATGGAGACCAGGTCCCCTAAACTCCTATATATACTCATGTTCTTCTTTGCCTTGGGAATTTGAACAGGGTCCCTGCTCTGTTGTAATTGACCACAAACACTTATCTGCCCTAGAACTGTGACCCAGAACTGTTTATAGGCAATAGTGTTGCCAGTCATCACTAGGTACACAGTACCATCCAGAAGCCCCTTATAATTTCTTTCTGATCAGTTTTATGACCCAATTACTATCTCTCAGTAGAAAACTTTTAAAGCTGCTGTTATTACTACCACCTCCCCATGTCTCTACTTATGTATCAAAGATCTCTTCTTTTGACCTCTTTGCCTAGAAAAATCTATCAGCCCAATATTTTGTTGGTTCTGATGCTCCAAAATTTGATTTAAGGCATTATTTTAAAGTTATTTGGAGTGGAATGTTTAAGAGAGTTCAGCTGGTTTACTAGTCTACCATATGGGCTCAGCCCTCTGATATATTTATTTCTTTTTTAGATATAAAAGAAATAAGTAGAGACTGGAAACAAATTTTTGCTTTGATTGAAAAAAGTCAGTAAGATCAGGAGTAAAGCCAGGATCTTATCACTATTACTAAAGAACAGAATGCATGAAATGCTAGTTATAGCAATAAGACATGAAAAAATAAATTGAGGGGATAAGTATGAGCAAAAAAGAGAAGAAATTATCACTATTTTTGTAGAGGATATGATAGTTTACTTAGAGAACTCTGGAGAGTCACCCAGAAAACTAGTTGAAACAATTAACAACTTGAACAAAATTGCAAGATAAAAAACAAACCCACAAAATCATTAACATTTCTGTATATTTCCAATAGAATTTAGCAAGAGGAGATAGAAATTCCAATTAAAATAACTGCAGACAGTATAAAATATGTGAGTGTCTCCTTGCCAAGATACACAAAGGAACTATATGAACTTAATTACAAAATACCCTTTACACAAAGACAAATCTAAATATTTGGAGGAATAGTAATTGTTTATGAGTTGGCCAAACAAATATAATAAAATGACCATCAACCTAAATTAATTTACTTATTCAGTGTATAACAATCAAACTACCAAAGGATTACTTTATAGAACTAGAACAAAGAATAACAAAATTCATCTATAAGAATAAAGGCTCAGGAATATAAGGGGAATTAATGAAAAAAGTGGTAAGGATAAGAGCCTAGTAGCACCATATCAAGTATAATTCAGGTCTCAATAAATGTGCATGGTAATTCCCTTAGAATACTTCCAAGATAAATTCAGAATGGGTGAATAACTTGAATATAAAGAGGGAAACTATAAATAAGTTAAGTGAACACAGAATAGTATACTTGTCAGATCTCTGGGAAAGGAAAGATTTTAAAACCAAGTAAGAGTTAGAGAAAATTACAAAATGTAAAATAAATTATTTTATTATATCAAACTAAAAAGCTTTTGTACAAACAAAAACAATGCAGCCAAAATCAGAAGGGAAACAACAAATTGGGAAAAAATCTTTATAACGAAAAATTCTTACAGGGGTCTAATTACTCAAATATTCAAGCAGTTAAACCAATTGTATAAAAAATCAAACCATTCCCCAATTGATAAATGGGCAAGGGACATAAATAGGCAATTTTCAGATAAAGAAATCAAAAGTATCAATAAGCACATGAGAAAGTGTTCTAAATCTTTAATAATTAGAGAAATGCAAATCAAAACAACTCTGAGATATCACCTCACACCTAGCATATTGGCTAAAATGAAAGAAGGGGAGAGTAATGAATGTTGGAGGGGATGTGGCAAAATTGGGACATGAATGCATTGCTGGCGGAGTTGTGAACTGATCCAACCATTCTGGCTGGCAATTTGGAACTATGCTCAAAGAGCTATAAAAGAATGCCTGCCCTTTGATCCAGGCATACCATTGTTGGATTTGTACCCCAAAGAGATCATAGATAAACAGACTTGTAGGAAAATATTTATAGCCGCACTTTTTGTGGTGGCAAAAAACCGGAAAATGAGGGTATGTCCTTCAATTGGGGAATGGCTGAACAAATTGTGGTATATGCTGGTAATGGAATACTATTGTGCTCAAAGAAATAATAAATTGGAGGAATTCCATGTGAACTGGAAAGACCTCCAGGAATTGATGCAGAGCAAGAGGAGCAGAGTCAGAAGAACATTGTACACAGAGACCAATACACTGTGGTAAAATAGAATGTAATGGATTTCTGTACTAGCAGCAATGCAGTGACCCAGGACAATTCTGAGGGATTTATGGAGAGGAATACTACCACATTCACAGGAGCAACTGCAGGAGTGAAAACACAGAAGAAAAGCAACTTCTTGAACACGTGGGTTGAGACAGACATGATTAGGGATGTAGACTCGAAACTACCACACCAATGCAACTATCAACAATTTGGAAATAGGTCTTGATCAATGACACATGTTAAAACCAGTGGAAATGTACATCGGCTATGGGGGGGGTGGGGTGGGAAATCAGGGTTGAAGGGGAAAGTAAGAGCATGAATCATGTAACCATGTTAACTTTTCTAAAAAATAAACATTATTAAATGTAAAAAAAAGAATACTTCCAAGAAATCAACTCCAAAAATTTGTGTCCAAAACTGTGCCATGACAAGAGATGCAAGAAGGTCCTGAAGCAAGGCATGGTTTAGAATCATAGTCTGGTAGAGGGAAAGAGGCAGGAACACCAAGAAAATCTGGCCTCCAGCACTGGGGGAGGGACGGAGATTTCCAAGGATTCTGACAAGGATTAAATTTAAAAATTCCATTTAAAATTGCAGCAGCAAGAAGGAAATTCACCAAAAAGGCTCTGGCCTTGGACAATGGGCTTATAAATTGTTCTCCAGTTAATTTTTTTCTGTAAGAATCACCTTTTTAATAGCTTTTTTCAATTTTCTTTGTCATTGTAGAGTTTGCTGCATTTTGGAACTTTTTAATTTTTTTTATATGGTTGGGAAGAAGTATCTTTAAGTTTAACTCTACCTAGTTCTTATTCTATCATATTCCCAGAATCTCCTGAATAATTTCTCTAAATAATGTAATATTCTTTCCAGAGGTAAGCAAGAAAATAGGAATTATTTGAGTTGTTCTTGTTATTCCTGGCCAGTTGCAGATAAAGACTGGTTTGTGAAGTTGACAAAATCACTTTCTAGGAGAGAATGAATAAGAGTCTGTGGAGAAGAGTGTAGATGGGAGTCAAGACAATGAGGCATTGCACTTACTGAAGACCTTGCAACATGAGGGGGTGATGGTTTAGAGATAGATAGAACCTACTGGGTAGGAATGCCACCAGTGTTTGTTGGTAAGAGTGATTCAAAGCCTCATCTTATGGTTTTCTGGAAGCTGGACTGATTCCTCACTGATCTGCAATCATCCATTCTGTCTAAATTCATCTCTGTAACTTGAATCGGTTGAGAGAAGAAGAAAACTGCATTGTTTCTTCTTCCCAGACAACATGATGATGATGATGATGATGATGATGATGATGATGATGATGATAAACAATCCCCAAAGTCTAACATGCTCCATATCTTCTGGGAGAGGGGGAAAAACACAAAGTGAGGGAATGCTAAGTAAGGTGAGGTACAGTGGGGACTCTGTAGCTGTCAAGTCCTGGCAGGTGTGGGAAATATAA
The DNA here is from genome assembly GCF_016433145.1 of Gracilinanus agilis. NCBI lineage: Eukaryota > Metazoa > Chordata > Mammalia > Didelphimorphia > Didelphidae > Gracilinanus > Gracilinanus agilis. Next base: position 200,144,288 of record NC_058134.1, on the reverse strand, counting down.
GTAAGGTAATGGGGTCACCAGGGATATTATAAATAAACTAAGTGGTTTGTGGAAACACACACACACTGGGATTTATGAGAGACTGGACCAGGATGGAAAGACCAGAGTTTACTGGATTCCCACAGGAATGGCAGTTGATCTTAACTGTCACTCAGCTTCCCCTAGGCCAGAGTCTAGAAACAGGCTGACAAGGTAAAAGGGACTTAACAGTTTTAATTATGTTTGACTAAAAGGTGGGAAAAGGATTTCTATACTTAAAATCTAAAGGATAAAACCACAGGGCAATGGGAGGACTTATTCTACTCTTATCTAAGTGATCTAAACTAACAGTGCCCAAGGAGCTGTAAATGGAATCTCTGGGTGACTGCCCCAGACCTGGAACCTGCCAGGCTTGAGCAGCTCAGCTAGGGGCTTTGTGGCTTTGGGATTCTCACTGCAATCCACTGATGATCTCTGGATGCCAGGAGTCAAGGTGATCTCAGGTACCAGGTTGTGAGGGAGTGCTTGAAATGCTGTCCACCAGATTTTCAAAACTTCTCCTTCTTCCTTTGGCACCATAGATCTTGTCCTCTTTGCTAGATGCCACACCACACAAGATCCCAGGGGAAAATCAGGATGCAAGGTGTCCTTTTACTCTAAGTTCTCCCAGGGCTCACCACAGTTTGTTAACCCCTAATGGAGTCCCTTCTCAGAGCACACATCACTTTTTCCTGCTTCTTCATTCCAACCTGGAATTCCCAGCTCCAGCTCCTTCCTGCTATGTACAACTTAATTCCTAATCATTAGCTAATGTAATCTTCCTCACAATACAGGAAACCCAAAATTCCATCCTAGTTGTCTCTGGTAAAGCAACTGATTAATCTGGCATTCTGGCTGGTATGAAGAAACTATTTCTATTGAACCAAGGGATAGGTAGCTGGATCCGACTCGAAGCCATTGTGATTATCAACTTAAAATGGAGCACAACTCAATGAATGATGTTCCTTCATATTTTGGTACCACAATAAGACAAAATATATTAGAACAAAACTTAAATACCAATAATTTATTTGCTATAAATGTTATAATTCAGATAGTACTGATGACTAAAGTGAACCATAAATGCACATGAAATGGGCTTCAGATAGTAATACATTAATTAGATATCAAGAATATTGTCTAAAATATAAGTAACGTGATCAGTTATAGGCAAAGGCTTCATTCTCCTAAAACACACAGTGAACTGCAGATAAGTCTCGGGTAATCATTAAAGCAAACAGACCGAAAACTTAATCTTTAAGCATAGCTTAAATGAAATAAGACATAAAAGCTGAAAAGTTGAAGCCTCAAGGGTATTAATATTTTTTATTTAATATAAATTCCAGAAATTATGCCTGATAACAAAATAGATAGTTAAAATAACATTGATATCTCAAATGATTTTGAAAAGGAGATGGGCATATTAGATAGAATTTCCAAAAGACTCTTTCTTAGTTTAATGGCATGAACCTTTCAAGACCAATTATACAAAAACAGAACAATTTTTTAAAGTTGTTATCTGATTTTTTGTTTTTTGAGACTCCACCTCCCTATTTCACCCAGACTGGTAATGCTGTGGCCATTCATGGGTGTGATCTCACACTTAATCAGCATAAGAGTCTTGATCAAGCTATTTCTGACCCGAGCTGGTTCATCCCATCTTAGGCAGCCTAGTGACTCTCTACTTTGGAGAGCTCACTGTATTGGTACCTGATCAGCTTATGATGTATTACAGCTAGGAACTCCTAAGCTCAAGTGATCCACTAGCCTTGGCTTCCCTGGTAGCAAAGGTTATAGTTGTGCGCCGCTATTCTCAGTTTGATATCTGGTATAACCATTCACAAATGAGTGCATTCTCCTTGCACTCATGACAAAGTATAAAAACATTTCAGGACACACAAGCAGAAATATTTGTACTAGTCATTGCTACAGCGTTAAAGATGGAAGGAAAAGAGAGACTGGCTATGAAGAACTATCTTTAAGGCCAGGAATCACCCATCACTATGATGATTTAAAAGAGCCATGAGAAATCTGTAAATAGTCATTGGAAGATTATATTAATATTTACTACACAGTAGAAACTTGAAAGTCATATTTTCTAATTAAAAGTAACTAAAAAATATGAGGAAGACAAAGGAATGTCAGAAATTCTAGATTCCTTTTTTAAAAAACCCCAAAATTTTAAGGCAATACAAGAAATCAAAGCTTTACAAAGAACAAAATAGGCAATTTAACATCAACTGAAAAATGAAGTTCTAGAAGTTACTCACCCGTGGACGTGGCTGTCTAGTCAAGAAATAGAAATCTCCTCTACCATATCTAAACTCTGCTTGAAATGGGAATAGAGAGCTCATTCCTTCCCCTAGGTCCTACATTCCACTTTTGGATCACTCTAACTGTTAAATGTGTTTCCTAATGTTGATTCAAAATTTGTAACTTTGAACTAGGTAGATTTAAGATTATAAAATAAATGTATAAGCAATCTCCTTTAGATACGATGATTGCTGAATCTGTATGAATAATATGAAAGTAGAAAATCCATAGCCAAGGATAGAAAAAGAGAAGCTCTGAGAGACATAACTGAATGTATAATTTTGTTTTTAGGAACAATCAGACTAATCAAGGATAGCCCACTTCTAGACATGTGAAAATGATCAAGGACTTGCTCTATCTTTTGTCATATGAGAAAGTAGTAGAAATTAAGATTATGTAACACTTTTGAGGCCCACAATTCATCATTTGTTCAGTATTGAAAATGTCTCAGATTTAAGGGAAATAATAAATTGAAATACATTCATAGATAGAAACATAAATTACTAAACAGTAACCTGGATTAGATAAGGAAAGATGGAAACAACATATGCAAAAGAATGTTTACACATTCTGTGCAGGCATCCAAAAGTTTATACCAAGGGCTATATGCACCCTGAGTAACTTGAATTTGATACTTGATCATTTGTCTTTTACACAAAAGATAAAAAGGGTGATGATTATACCTTGCAAAATGATTCATGCCTAATAGGCATTCATTCAGATAAGTCCACCTTTCCTCATTCTGATAAGGTTCATCTGCCTTTTTCTTGAAGAATGTCTGGGCCCTACATGCAAGAAGGAATCTGCTCTGGAATGTAGGAACATAGATGTAGAGATAGAAAGAACTGGGGAAACCGTCTAGCCTAATCTCTTGATTTTATGACTGAGGAAACCAAGGTCCAGGAATATTAGGTGACTTCCTTCTGTTTACAAAGATTGTGTGCATCTGGGGAGGAATTTGACCTCAGGTCATCTGATTCTATCTCTACTAGGCAACTATGAAGAAGAAGACCACAAAGAGATCCTAACCTAAACATGGATGCAGAGAGAAGTGTTTCCATGAAGCCTCTACAACACTTGACCTAATCCATGAGCTGGTTTTCAAAAATATTTTGATAACACTATTTCTATATAATTGCTTTCCTCTGTAATCTTATGTATTTTATCTTGTATATTTGCAAAAGAAGGGGTCCAAAGCTCCCAGGGAATCTTGTATCCTGAGAAGCTGGTATCAGATGAGGAAAATGAGATGAAAACAGAGCCAAAAGGCAATCCCTGTGCTTGCTAGTCCTAGAGAGACTGGTACATCAGGGAGCCACATGCACCAAGGAGCCATCTGGATTCATCCGTTCAGTGGCATTTAGATTATGTGAGTGTATAGGTCTGAAAGGAAAGTGGCACTCTCTGGAAAGCAGAGAAAAGTTGTCTGTCACTCAGGGGGCTCATGTACAATGACCTCAGGTCATGGTTGGTTGGTTTGTTTTTGGTCAGCTTAAATAAAACCTGTATTGTATTCAATGTCTTTTTAGCTGGAGCATTTGTAGAGAAGCTGAGGCTCCTGGTTGGCAAAATAGACCAAGTAAATCAAATATCAGATACTGATGTTCAAGAAATTACCTTATAAAAGGTAAAGAGTCTGCAATTTCATTTATTTATTTATTTATTCATTCATTCATTCATTCATTTATTCATTCATTTATTTATTTATCTGTTTGTTTGTTTGTTTATTTATTTATTTATTTTTAGACCCTTAACTTCGGTGTATTGTCTCATAGGTGGAAGAGTGGTAAGGGTGGGCAATGGGGGTCAAGTGACTTGCCCAGGGTCACACAGCTGGGAAGTGGCTGAGGCCGGGTTTGAACCTAGGACCTCCTGTCTCTAGGCCTGACTCTCACTCCACTGAGCTACCCAGCTGCCCCTGCAATTTATTTTTTAAGACATAAACCAGATGTTGATATCTCTAGGGTTTCACTCAATGGGCACACAAGCCAGAGACGCATTAAGAGAAGCACTACAAATTATAGCTGAGTCTGTCATGTCCAGGGATTAGGGCCCAATTGGTACACAAATTCCATATAAAAAGTACTCAAAAAAACTCAAAAAAATCAAGATTATCTAATGCATTTAAAATTAAATAATGTGAATTAATCAGCAACAACAAAAAAATCCATGTATATGTACATATATATGTGTATATATATATATATATATATATATATGTATGTATTTACTGTGAAAAATGCAGCCCCCTTATAACTAATGGAAATTGGGGCTGGGAGAATATATAATTGGGCCACCAGAAACTTTGGGATTGATGCAAAGAATTAGCCCTGACAAGGGAAGATGTAGAAATACTATTGCCAGTTAATGAGATTGAACAAAGCAGACAACTAAGAACAAAGCTCGATACTTATAAATGTCTTTCATCTGTGGTTATATGATGTTACAGCCAACAGTTAATAAAGTCTCTCACCATTCAAAGAACTGGAGAAGACTATCATCAGTACTTTTATAGATGATGATTTGACGCACAAATGTTTCATACAACATGCCTAAGGTCATCTGTCGAGTCAGAGGCTGAGTCAGGGATGAGATTTAAGACATTGGTCTTCTGTCTCCTGGCCCTACTCTAATCAAGAAAGGACATTCTTTAGATTTTGACCTGAGAAAGTAGCAGAAAGAATACTTGTGGCCTTTAGTTTGTAGAGAGAGGGTATCTGAGATCACACTATATACTTGCAACTTGTGGCCAAGAACCATAGCTCTGGGTTCACGTAAATTTGTTCAGTCTTGGAGGTGTCTCAAAATATCTTCTTGCCTCTGGAATCATACTAAGGTTCCTCCCAAGAACACAAATTTAGTTTTCTTTCTTTTCTTTCTTTTCTTTTCTTTTCTTTTCTTTTCTTTTCTTTTCTTTTCTTTTCTTTTCTTTTCTTTTCTTTTCTTTTCTTTTCTCTTCTCTTCTCTTCTCTTCTCTTCTCTTCTCTTCTCTTCTCTTCTCTTCTCTTCTCTTCTCTTCTCTTCTCTTCTCTTCTTTTCTTTTCTTTCCTTTTCTTTTCTTTTCTCCCATTTTCTTTTTCTTTTTCCTGATCCAGTGTTTCTAATGGGAACATAAGAATTTACCTTTTCTCCAGAATTTGTCTTATCTAGATCTTCATGAAAAAAAAAGATAGAATCCTCAACTCCTATTATAAAGAAAATTGTTATGTTTGTCACCTGATCTGCTATGTTTATGATACCTTTCTGTTATCTGACAAAAAAAATAGCAAAACGAAGAACTTGCAGTTGAGAACATAAACTTTTGAGACATCTTTTCATCCCAATTCTATGGTCTTCCACCTCTCACAGGGACCTATAGTGTCCATTAGACTTAACTAGGGTGAAGGGTATCTTATGAGGGGAATAACTTGGTATTACTACAGAATGAAGAAACTCTCTCGTCTGATGACTTCTACTTCTCCAAGGGATCTTGAGATGGTATATTTAAAGTTTGAAGGGACTTCAGAGGCCGTCTAATCCAATTTCTTTATTTTATTGATTAGAAAACTGGGCTTAGGGAAGTTAGGTGACTTGCCCAAGGTCATATAGGGAGTCAGAAATAGAGGAGGGATTTGATCTCTGCTCCTCTGATTCCCGAGTTAATGGTCTTTCTATTGTATGATGACTTCAGGGCTTGAATCCTTGCTACTGCTTTCAAGAAGAAAGAAAGTGAGATTACCAGAGTGTCTAACCCCTCTCACTTAAACCAGCACTTTCCCACAGTATAATTTAAGGGCAAGGGTTTGAGTTTTCTCCCTAACCCTGTGGTTCTTTACTTACTGTAGTCCCTTGGTGCTTCATCCCCATCTATCTCAGTGTATTGAGTCTCTAGCCAATTGTCTTACTTTGTATGTATCCTCTCAAACCCCTGTCCAATGTTTAATAGATATTTTCTTTATACTAAGCATCTTTGTATCATGTTATTTCCAACTTGCACTTAAAGAAATCTGACAGTCTTCCAAAAATTCTGTATATCTGGCCACCCTCAAGAGTAACATGTATAACTTATGTCTTCTAACACACTGGACCAGAAGGAAGTTAGGAAAACTCTTCGTTTCTCATTAGTGCTTCTAGATTATCTCTTTCCTGTAATTACTTGGTAACTTCTTCTTGGTAGATGTTTACTCCCTTCATCTAGTTCATTGTAATCAGACCTTAGTTATGGTTAACTCTTAACCTTCAAATAATCCTCCCCTGCCCTTTTCTCAAATAGTTCAATTCCTGGCTCACAGTCTTCTTCTCTATCCTTTACTGGGACATAGATATCAAAGGTCCTTTACTCTGTTCTATAAGCACACCAACACCTCAACTCTCAAGGTCTCCACTTTCAGTATACATCTGTCCCATACAGGATTGACAAACTTTGTTTGTCCCATCAATCTATGTTTTACCTCCATGATATATCACTCTCTAAAGCTCTTCCCTTGATGACAAATCTTTTTTCCTTCCATCTTACTCTCTCTCATTCTTCTGAAAGAGTCAGTAGAAAGAGCCCTGATCTTAGAATCAGAAAGACTTGTTCAAATCCCATTCTTGAACACCTGCTGATCATGTGACCTTGGGTCAATCATGTAACCTTTTGACTCAGTTTCCTCAAATGTAAAATGGTGATAATTTGCTGGGTTGTTAAGAATCAATTGAAATAATATTTGTAAAGCACTTAGTAGGCATTATTAAATACTTAGTAGGCATTATATAAATTCTTATTCCCTCCCTCCTTTCTTTCCTCATCTTTCATTCTCTAGGGTTTCCACCTTTCCTTGCTCTTATATAGTCTTTGCCCCAGATGTCTCCCCAATATCATCTATTTTTCACTCAGCTACTTTTCTTTTGCCCTTTCATTTAGAGATCTTTCATTTACACTATATATTTTGCTTGTATCTAGTTGTTTGGATGCTGTCTCTTGAGGAGAATGTGAGATCTGGGAGGGCAGAAACTAGGGTATGTTTTTTCTTTCTGTCCTCAGCAATAAGTACAACTTAAATGTGTGTTGACTGACTAGGTGCTGCAGATAAAAAGGAAAAAAATGAAACAAAAAGGATAAAAAATCCTTGCTCCCAGGGAGGTTATATTCTGTGAGGGGAGGTAAAATGTACACATATTTTTGTTATTCAGTTGTGTTCAACTCTTTATGACCCTATAGACCATAACAGGGCCCTTCTGTCCTCCATTATCTCTCAATGTCTGTCCAAGTTCATATACTTTGCTTCCATGACACTATCTGTCCATTTCAACCTCTGCTGCCCATCCCCTTTTTGTTTTGCTTTCAGCCTTTTCCAATAAATCCTTTGACTTCTTATTATGTAGACAAAGTATTTAAGCTTCAGCTTCAATGTTTGACCTTTCAGTAGTCTGCATTATTTTCTTTAATTGACTGATTTAATCTCTTTACTGTCCAAGGGATTCTCAAAAGTCTTCCCTGGCATCATAATTCAAAAGCATCGATTCTGTAGTGCTCAACTTTCCTTATAGTACAACTTTCAAAGCCATACAATGCTATTGAAAAACCCTAGCTTTGTCCAGATGGACCTTTGCCATATATGCAAAGAAAATACACATAGAATAACTGTAAAGTAAGTGCAAGGAAATTAGGGAAAAAGGCATTAGAAGTTGAGAATATATATAGAAGATAGTGTCTGATTTGTATCTTGAAGAGAATGTTTTATTTTTTTTATTTTAAATTAGAGGTGAGTTGAGAATACTCAGGTATGGGACACTGCCAATGCAAAGGCATGGAGATGGGAGATTGAATGTGGTATCTGAGGTATTTGTAGTCTCCCCAGACAACAGCATGGGAAAGGAAGTAATTTATAATGAATCTGCAAAGATAATTTGGGACCAAGTTGCGAAAAGCTGTAAAAGTCAAATAGAGGAGTTCAGATGTGATCTTAAAGGCAGCAAGAGGAGCCAATGGCTCCTCTTTTTTTGAATTAGGGAGTAGCATGTTCACAATGACCCTTAAGGAAATAACTTTTGCAGTTGTGTGGAAGATGAATTGGAATGAGGAGAGATGAGGGAGGAATGAAAAATAAAAAGTCATTTAAGTTGCTATGAAAATTGGGATAAGAGGTCTGATGTTAGAGATATTGTAGAGGTAGAAATGGCAAAAATCTGAGAACTTATTGGATATATGAGGTGAGGAAGAGTGAAGAGCTGAGGATAATGGTCAGGTTATGACCCTGGGAAATTAGAAGACTTCTGGTACACTTGATAGAAATGGGGAAGTTCAGTGGAGGTGATAGGAACTCTTATGAACTCTATTTGGGTTGATTTTGAACTATTGCCAGTACATTCAGTTTGAGATGTCCAAAAGTCAGTTGGAGATAAGGGACTGGAACTCAGAAGAGAGATTGGGGCTAGATGTATGGATCTAGTATTCATCTGCATAAAGATTAAAATTGAAATCACAGAAGCTGATGAGCACAAGGTAAAGGGTGCAGAACAGAGCCTTGATGGGGAGACACACAAATTCAAGGGACATAATATTGATGATTTGGTAGTAAAATGAGAAGGAATGGTCAAACATGTAGGCAGAGAACTAGGAGAGAGTTGTTTCACTAAAACCCAGAGAGGAGAGAGAATCTAGGAGAAGGAGGTTGATGGGATGAAATGAGCAGAATTTAAAGAAAGGCTGAGAAACCACCATCATTCATGGCAGTTAAAAGATGGTACTTTGAAATCCTCAATTTAGTGATGAGTCCAGGAGTTAGATTGCATAGGATTGAGTTGTAAATAAGATATGGAGGCATTGAGAGTAGACAATTTTTCTTTATAATATTTAAAAATTCAATTTTATTTCATTTTCAGTTACAAATTTTATCTTTCCCTCAGCCCCTCCCCAATCCATTGAGAAGGTAAGAAAATATAATACATATTATACATAAAGTAATGCAAAACATTTCTGCATTAGACATGTTCCAAAAAAAAAAGGAAAGGAAAAAAAAAACACAAGAAAAAAAAGAAAGAAAAATATGCTCAGTCTGCACTCTTGCATCCATCAAGAATCCATTCAATCTCTATCTGGAAGTAGAGAGCATTTTTTTGACTAGTCTTTTGAAATTGTGGTGGATCATTGTATTGATTGGTTTTTCACAACTGATTATCTTTACCATTAATTATAAAAGTACCCATATGTATAATACATTTTCTTTCCATTTTCTTTCATCTCTCTGGAGTATAGACCTGGTAGTGATATTGCATGGTCAGAGTATGCACCATTTATAGCTTTTGGGCATAGTTCCAAATTGTTCTCCAAAATGGTTGGACTAGTTCACAGATTCAGCAACAGTTCATTAGTGTAACTCTATGCCAATATCCCTTCCAGCATTTGTCATTTTCCTTTTCTGACATTTTAGTCAATCTATTCAGTTTGGGATAGTACTCAGAGTGATTTTAATTTACTTACTCTAGTTATTAGTGATTTAGAGCAATTTTTCACATGACTATTGATAGCTCTGACTTCTTCTTCTAAAAGTTGCCTGTGTGTAACCCTTAACAATTCATCATTTTGGGGAATGTCTCTATAAATTTGGCTCAATTCCCTATATATTTGAGAAATGAGACCTTTATCAGAGAAACTTACTGAAAAAGTAAAGTAAAGGAATTACATTGCTTCAACTCCGTCACTCTTATTTAACAATTATGTGACATAACCCAGTCAGCTCACTTTCAGGAGAATACAAATAGCAGCTGAGGAGACTTATGATGAGAAAGCTCAAGGTTGGAGTTTGGCAAGGAATGAATGATAATAGAACAAGGAGAGGAAAGATTCAATGGTAGTAGACAGTATGAAGTTTGATTAGTTGAACATTATAAAGGAAGATAGTGAAATCAGAGAAGTAATGCTCTGAATAAATTTTTCAGCATTCCCAGTTGAGATGAACAAATGTATAGTTTCCCTAGTTAAGTTTCTACCTTTTCTTCAAGAATAACAGAGGATTTATTATAAAATAAATGTATCAGCTAATGTTTTGTAAAATCTAGGTAAAAAATAGTCATGGCATTCCCACTACCTATCAATTTAATGGAAAAAAAAAAAGAAATATTACTCTGGAAAGACCTGGTCTTGATGAAGCCATGCTGGTTTTTTGTAGTTGCTGTTTCCTTTTTTTATTTTTTAAATATTTATTTTTATTTTTTATTTTTAAACCCTTAACTTCTGTATATTGGCTCATAGGTGGAAGAGTGATAAGGGTGGGCAATGTGGGTCAAGTGACTTGCCCAGGGTCACACAGCTGGGAAGTGTCCTGAGACCGGATTTGAACCTAGGACCTCCCATCTCTAGGCCTGACTCTCAATCCCCTGAGCTACCCAGCTGCCCCCTCACTGTTTCCTTTTTAAGATGTGTGCTAAATAGCTGTTTAATAATCTTTTCTAGATTTTCCCCAGGAACTTTAGGCAAGATAACTGGTCTATAGTTTGGAGAATTTCAATTTGCACTTTTTCAGGTTTGTTGTACCTCGCTTATTCTCCGTGACCTTTCAAACATACTTTAGGAATCAGACACAAATTCTTTCAGTGCCAAAGTATAGCTTTCAGCTGAGCCAGATGGTCTGAATTTATTAAGGGTGTCCAAATATTCCCTTCCTATTAATTTTCTCTCTTATCTTGGAATAACTTCCTATTAGCCTTTTAAGAAACTCGGTTAACCTATTTTTATTCTATTATGCTCTGTAATGTTAAAGTTCATTCTTCTTGACAGAGAAAACTTGTAAAATTGAAGTGGAGAGATTTTGCATTCTCTCTTTTAGTAATCACCTCTCTCTCTATTTTAAACCACTGTCCCATCCCTTCTTTCATTCTTCTCTTTTCCAAAGTACAAACTGTAATTAGGCCTGTGATGTATTTGATATAGAGAATGCTAGGATGAGGAAACTTTCTCTATCAATGTTGGCTATTGTCTTCTCTACAACTTAATTTTGTAGAGTTGATTAGAGCAATAAGAGGCTGTCTTAAGGCCATTCAGTCAATATATATGAGGCAGGACTTAAATCTAAGTCTTCCTGACTACCAGTGCAACCCTAGCTGCTTTTCCACATTGCCTCTCATGATTTCTCTCCACTATATTCCATTCTTCCTACTTTTATTATCCTTAACTTGCCTTAACAACTGCAGCTCATTCTAAGAGTTAGCATTTAGACACTATTTTTTTTATTAAACATTTTTTATTGGTTTAGAATATTTTTCCATGGTTACATGATTCTTGTTCTTTCCCTCTCCCTCAAACCCTATCCCTCCCTCCCTGTAGCCGGATGCACATTTCCACTGGGTTTTACATGTATCATTGATCAAGACCTATTTTCATATTATTGATAGTTGCACTAGGGTGATCGTTTAGCATCTACATCCCCAATAATATTCCCATCAACCCATGTGTTCAAACAATTGTTTCTCTTCTGTGTTTCTACTCCCACAGTTATTCTTCTGAATGTGGATAGCGTTCTTTCTCATAAGTTCCTCAGAATTGTTCTGGATCATTGTATTGCTGCTAGTAGAGAACTCCACAGTGTATCAGTCTCTGAGTATAATGTTTTCCTGGTTCTGCTCCTTTCACTCTGCATCAATTTCTGGAGGTCATTCCAATTCACATGGAATTCCTCCAGTTCATTATTCCTCTGAGCACAATAGTATTCCATCACCAGCATATACCACAATTTGTTCAGCCATTCCCCAATTGAAGGATGTTCCCTCCTTTTCCATTTTTTTGCCACCACAAAGAACGTGGCTATAAATATTTTTGTACAAGTCTTTCCCTCTATGATCTCTTTGGGGGTATAAACCCAGCAATTGTATGGCTGGATTAAAGGGCAGATAGTCTTTTATAGACCTTTGGGCAAAATTACAAATTGCCATCCAGAATGGTTGGATCAATTCACAACTCCACCAGCAATGTGGATTAATGTCCCAATTTTGCCACATCCCCTCCAACATTTATTACTTTCCTTTGCTGTCATGTTAGCTAATCTGCTAGATGTGAGGTAGTACCTCAGAGTTACTTTGATTTACATTTCTCTAATTATAAGAGATTCATAACACTTTTTCATGTGTTTGTTGATAGTTTTGATTTTTTTTATCTGAAAATTGCCTGTTCATGTCCCTTGCCCATTTATCAATTGGGGAATGGTTTGATTTTTTTTTTTTACAATTGATTTAACTCCTTATGTATTTGAGTAATTAGACCTTTGTCAGAATTTTTTGTTATAAAGATTTTTTTCCCAATGTTTTGCTTCCCTTCTAATTTTGGTTGCATTGGTTTTGTTTATACAAAACCTTTTTAATTTAATATAGTTAGAATTATTTATTTTACATTTTGTAATTTTTTCTAACTCTTGCTTGGTTTTAAAATCTTTCCTTTACCAGAGATGTGACAAGTATGCTATTCTGTGCTTGCCTAATATACTTATAGTTTCCTTCTTTATATTCAAGTCATTCACCCATTCTGAATTAATCTTGGTGTAGAGTGTGAGATGTTGATCTAAACCCAATCTCTTCCACACTGTTTTCCAATTTCCCCAGCAGTTTTTGTCAAATAGTGGGTTTTTGTCCCCAAAGTTAGATTCTTTGGGTAGACTGTCTTGCTGAGGTCACTTACGCCAAGTCTATATACTCAGACACTATTCTTTACAAAACAATGTTTATATTTGTTAATGCTTATCAAGTTCATAGTAATAAAAGAGAAAATTAAAAAAAATACAACTACATTGTCTTCCAAAGCAAATTCTCTCATTGGTCCTGCCTGAAAATCTGTGTCTCTTTTTTGTCTGAAGTTCCTCCACTATTTGTTAGAAGGCGAGTAGCATATTTCCTCTAGATTCTTTTGGACTCATGGTTTATCATTTTTGTTGATGAGAATTTTAAAGTTTTTCCCATTTCTTTTTTTCTGCTCTGTTGTTATCATTGTAAAGATTGTTCTCTGGTCATGCTCATTTCTTTCTGCATCAGTTCATAGAAATCTTTCTAATTTTCTCTAAGGGGAAAAAAACCCATCTAAGTCTCTCCTAGTTATCCTCTCTGATCTGTCTTCTTCCTTCTCTGTATATCTTTTAAAAATTTAAATTGGTCAGTGAGTTCCATTTGTATATATACATGTATATGTATATATATGTGTATATTGATCTCAGGAAATTTTAGTTTTTCCTCCTGATTGGAATAATTTGCTTTTTTTCTAGTTTAACAATTTTATTTTCCACAGTTTTTTTTATCTCTTCTAGTCTGATTTTCTCTGTAGAATCTTAGCTCAGAGATCCTACTTTTTCCTCCTCAGAAACTCTTGAAATCTGTTTTCCCCAGGGAATATGTTACACTGCTTGATTTTCTTTTGTTCACTATGGCAAACTCTAATATGGAGGGATTGCTTTTCTTCCATGTTTCCCTTCTCCCCTATCCATTATTTCAAACCTAAGAAGTTTCTTCCTATTACTAAGAATTAGATCCAGTACAAAATTTCCCTTCAAATGTTCCTTCATTTTTTAAAGCGCGAAATAATTATTATGGCAGTTAAAAAGGTATATGCTCCAGGAGATAGCTAGATAATTGACTTCCATCATTACTACCAAAGTTCTGTGTCAGCCAGAATCATTTCTTGATCTCTTCATATATTTTCTCTTTTTGTCTTCTTGCTATTCAGCTTGGCAAATATATTAGAGTGGTTTGCTATTTCTTTCTGCAGCTCATTTTACAGATGAGGAAACTGAGGCAAGCATGGTAAAATGATGTGCTCAGGATAAGTGTCTGAGACCATATTTAAACTCAGGAAGATGAGTTTTTTTGACTCCTGGCCGGACACTCTACCCATTATACAACCTAGATGACTCAAAAGTCTAAAAGGTCCTGATGACAAAATTGCTTCTGTTTCTCCCTGAATTGATCTTTACCCAAGTGCTTGTCACCATGTTCTGCCCCACTCCCTTCCTGCATTTCCTCACATGATTTGTTATCTTAATATTCAGTGTTACCTTTCCCCTTTTGGCCTATCCTGTTTTTTCTTCTTTTTAAAAGGATTTACTCATCCAAAATCACATTCCAGTTATAGGTTTTATCCAGCCAAGTTTGTTATGTTCATGAGATCATATTTTCCTCCTTGCATTAGTACCTCCAGTTCTTTTTGATTGTTAAGCATAGTTATAGAGACAACTGAGCCCGTTTGTTTTTAATATTGGCTGCATTCTTGGATTTTGTCATCCGTGAGCCTGTTAGTGTCTCAAATTACTGTTCTTTTTCCCTTGATGCCCCCACCTCCTGCCCTTAATAGGTACTTTCTATGGTAGAATTTCTTAAGCTAGGGTCTACAACCTTGTTTTAAAAAATGTTTTGGTAATGTTTCTTTAATATAATTTGATCCCTTTGTAAATCTATGTATTTTGTTTTATGATTTAAAAAAGCAATATTTTGAGAAGGGGAGCATAAATGTCACCAGACTATAGTCAAAAGACATAAAAATCATTAAGAATTACTCCATGGTATCTAGTTTGGCATCTTGGTATAACATACTATCTTGCCTTTTATACACACATATCCATATATGCGTGTATATATTTATATATATACTATTCTTTTTCTCCTCCATTCTTTTTAGTTTATAGCCCTTCTGATTAAGATTGTAAAATACCTGGCAATAAATGGGCAGGTCATTTAATCATTCTCAGCCTCAATTTCCTCTGTACCTACCTTAAAGGGCTGTTATGAAGATCAAAGTGTTAATATCTCCCAAATTTTTACATATTTTAAGGTACTATATAAAGTCTATCATCATCATCATCATCATCATTGATGTTTTTGTCATTTGCTCAAATGTATGGCATCTCTGTCCCAGCATCCATCATTTCTGTATTTTAAAATGGGTTCCAGAAATACAAATCCCATGTTCAGATGCCACTTTCTTAGTGAGTTGTCCTCTTTGAAAATCATTTTTTTCTTTCTTTATTCCTTGTCTGCATTGAGCAGTGTGAAGAAAACAAAACCTATGCCCCCACTAGGATCTTTTGTTTCTTACCCAGGATTGTGATCAGCAATATTTTCTGGGTTCCTTATGGAAGTAGCACTTGTGGCCGTGGTTAATAGTCATCCCTTTGGATAAGTCTTGGAAGATTTTCAATTCTGTTTTAGATCCATGCCCTAGGAAGGCAATAGGCCTGTCTATTGTTATTAAGCTGACAGATAATGTCCTGTCCTGCTGATCAGAAAGTTACCAGCTACCCTTTCTCTTCTTAGCTTCCTCTTACTTTTTTTTACTGATCAGTCCTTTACCTGATTATCTATTTGTGGATCTCTTTTATCACCTGGGAACAAGCTATTGCTTCATTGTCAAAATATCCATTTCCCTCTCCTTGGTGAGGCAGCATGGTACAGGGAAAAGAGCACTGGATCTGGAATCAGAAACTCTGGGCTTAAATTCCAGCTTCTACACCTGTAGGACTTTGGATGACTCATTTGACCTCTCCTGGTCAAAGTTCCCTCATATATAAAATGAGGAAGCTGGATATAATAACATTTAATATCTTTTCAGACTCTTAATGTACAGGAAGTGATTCTCACCCTTTAATTCTAGTGCCTTCCCTCTGTTAATTATTTCCTTTCTTAAGTATATAGCTTGTTTGTACATATTTGTTGATTTGTTGTCTACCTCATTAAATTCCTGGAAGGTGGGGACTGTCTTTTGTCTCTTTTTGTATCCATAGCACTTAGCACTTCACGGGGCATTTAAGAGGCACCTAGTAAAGGTTTATTGACTGAATGACTGTTCCTGTGATTTTTAGGAAATGCCTCAATTTTGCTTGACTTGTATAGTTATCCTTTTCCTTTCCTTCTTTGTAGAACATTCTTCGGCTCTGTTTCCCCTCGACTATTTCAGATCCCTGCTGGAAATGGGGATATGATGTTCCATGCTTGTACCATATGGTTGGAAAGAGTAAAGTATCTGGCCTCTCTAATAGTTACCCTTTCTCTGCTCTCCTGGGCCCCTTTTAATGGCCAAGTCCAAGGGCATAGTTCAGAGTATTAACTTCAGCAGCCAAGAGGTGCTATCTAGAAAATAAGTACCAGGGAATTTAATGGTCAAAAGATGGAATTAACTCAGTGATACCTAAAACAAGGTCACACCTTATCAAAGAGTTAGCAGTTGTTAAGGGAAATTCACACCTTGTTAAAGAGAGATTCAATAGCACCAGAACAAAGTCCACAGCAATAGGTGACTCTTACACCTTTTATGGAGAATTTCAGACCTGGAGCAAGAGTGGTGCTGGGCAATTGGTTATATATCCAAAAGACAAAATACTGAATTGGTCAGATTCTTTTGATGTGTTGGGGCTGTAAAGAGCTTTTTCTGAAGTTTGGAATGATCCCACCCCCCACATACACACATGCCCCTTTCTGGAGGTTACAAAATAATGCACTTAATCTCTTGTGCCTGAAGGAAAGAGTATTAAATATTAGACTGTTACAAATATAATGAGCATTAAAGGCATGAATAAGTGTAGCATTCCCTCCCTGGCTACTTCTCCAATGCTTACTAACACTGGGAGGCAGGATTACCTTAGGGCAGCTGAATACTAGTATTTTCAGGGTTTTAGGGCTAAATTTCTATTGCTATTGCCACGAGCCCTCCCCAGTGTTCTTTTCATTAGAAAATCAGCCAAATTCAATTAGCTTTTAAGGAAAAGTATTTACTAAGATGCTACAGCAAGAATAATAGTTGCAAAGCATTTCTCACTCAAAGTCCAAGATGGAACCCTCACCTAAGGGAGAGTGAGTATAAACTCAAGACAGTGATATATTTGTGTAAAGAGCACAAAAGGCGAACTCAGTACTACTCGTTAATAGACACTCTTTTTTTCCTTTATGGAGTTCTCATGAAGTTTTTCTTAGGTGTAGCTCTCTTTGCAGTTCTAACGGCTGTTATATTTAGTAGATTCCATAACCAGAGCTTCTTTCCATTTCTAAGGTCATGGTCTCAGAAGCACCCTTTCTACAGGTGACTCCTGGCTACAAAGGTTGCCTCTTACTGGCCTGGGCTCTCTGCTCTCAGATGGGTGCAATATCTGCTATTGGTACAATTTTTTTAATGTCATGGTCAGTAGAAGGAAAGATAGAGAGGGAGGAAAGAAGGGAGAGAGGGAGAAAGAAAAAGGAAAAGAATGGAAGGAAGAAAGGAAGAAAAGGAGGGAAGGAAAGAAGCAGGCAAACAAGCAGGAAAGAATAAAGAAAGGATGCATGAATGACAGCTGATGTTTAGAAAATGATTGACTTAAAAGAGAAGTGGTAGTATTAACAGAAATGCAGAATTCAGGAAAAGGCCTTGAATGAGAATCCACTGAAATATTGAAGTAGTACAGTAGAAAGAGTGCTGAACTTGGAGCCATTGGGCCTGAGTTTGAATCCTGACACTGCCATTTACTACCTGTTTGACTTTTGGCAAATCATAACTTGTCTTTACCTTAGTTTTCATCTGGAAATTGTGGAAATTGGACAATATAATGAACTCTGAGGTTCCTTCTAGCTCTAAATCTATGATCCTAAGAAGTAAAGAGAAAAGGAAGAGACTTATCATGTAACAAGAATGAGAGGTAATAGATTAACATCTTAAGACATACAACAAGACTCTAAAAATATTTTTAAAAATTTATTTGCTTATTTGTTACATTAAAGTTCCCAGGTATTTCCCTCTCTCCCTTCTTTCCTCTCATTAGAGAAGGCATCATTTGACAAAAAGATATATGTACATACAACACTATTTTTCATTTGTTTCTATTTATCAGTTCTTTCTCTTGAGGTAGACATACATAAGCCATTCTTTAAATAATATTTCTGTTGCTATATATAATGTTATCTTGATTCTGCCTGTTTCACTCTTCATAGTTTCAGGCAGGTCTTTCCATGTTTTTTCTAAAATTAACCTGCTTGTCATTTCTTATGGTGTAGTAGTATTCCACCACAATCATATGCCACAACTTGCTTAGCCATTCTCCTACTGTGGATGTCCCCTTAATTTCCATTTCTTCATCACCACAAATATTGAAGGGACCAGAGGAAGGTGTACAATTGTGCAGATCTTTAATGGAGGATTTTTGCAAAGATGTGAAGGAGAATCATACAGAATGGTAAGGTTTGAAGTGGAAGAAGTATCCACACTAATATATTGAAACATCATTCTATCTAAGTATCTATTCAACTAATCTCCATTAAGCATTTTTACTGTATAAAGCAGAATTCTGGGAGATGCAAAAAAGAATATACATTCTCTATTTAGGGAGAACATAATACTAGAAGGAATCATCATCAATGATATCAACAGTAATTCAGATGAGATGGGCTTAACAATGCACACAAGAAAAAAAAAGAACAGATGAAGGATCTCTATTACCTGGATTAATTGAAAGCAAGCAGATGGACAACTCATTGAATTAGTCCATCAATACATACACCTTATAGGCAATGCAAATAGACAATATGCTAGGCTCAGACATGAACAAGAGGAAATGTACTGTATTTAGAAAACCACATAATACTTTCAAAAAACCTTGAGCTTTTCCCAGGTCCAAAAGTCCTCATTAAAAAAAAATCAGTATTTCCCCAGTGCTACTATATGGAGGAGAATCAAAACATCACCAATCTCTCAAGAACTGAAATTGGGAATGACCCACAGGGCAATGGAGAGTATAAATAAAACTGAAATTTTGCTCAGGAACTCACGTAAAAATGGATGTAAAACAGAAAAGATCAAAGCTTCCAAGCTGATCAGTAGTGAGACTGGATCTGAGTAGCCCTTGTAGTTCCATTCTGGGCAAGACAGAGAGACAAAAGATTAAAAAAAGAAAGAGAAAAAAGAGAATATTTATATCAAAGAGATCTTGGATCTCATTGAAATTTCCATCAACACTGAAATATCAAGACTCTCCATTCACTCTGGAACTCTCTGGGATCAGTAATAGGTACTAATGCAGAAAGGAGAGATAGTAACTCCAAGTACCCACTGCCTTTATATAGTTACTATAGGTTTATATATCACTTTCTTAACAACAACACTGTGAAGTGGATATTTCTATTTCCCTTCCCTTCCCTTCCCTTTTTAAATTCAGACTTGTAATTTTATTGATCTAGGGCAGTGATGGCAAACTTATGGTATGGATGCCAAAGATGGCACACAGAGCACTCTTTGTGGGCATGTGACCACCTTCCCCTCCTCCCCTGCCAGAGTTAATTTCTAGGAAGGCAGAGCTGCTCCCTTCTCTTCACCGTACATGATGACATTTTTCACATCATCCTCCCCTCTGCCCAGCAGCCCAATTGGAGTGCTTAGGAGGTAAGGTGGGCAGCTCACAGGCGACAGAGCTGGAGGGAAGCAGAGCACTTGGGCCTCACCCCTTCCCTTCTCTACACTACCTGAGGACATTCCTCACTTTACTCACTCCCCTGCCCAGTAGCCCAATGGGAGCATTTTCTCCTCCCCTGTGTGGGATAAGGAGGGAGGCAGGGTGAGCCTCACTCTTGGTGAGGGCCAGGGGTGCAGCATGTGGTCCCTGGTGGGGGATGGGCATGACACTTGATCTTGAGGGTGAGGTGGGTCCAGGCCTGGCATTCTTTCTCTAAAAGGTTCACCATCACTGATCTAGGGAATTCCCAATGAGGAAATGCTATGTATCAATACAGTTCAGTACATATTCTATACCTTCTGTATTCTTATAATTGCTCAGGATACTGAGAAATTAAATGTCTTGCTCAGGGTCACTCAGCTCACAAGTGTCAGAGGTGGGACTTAAACCAAAGTCTTCTTGATCCCTAGGTAGGCTCTCTATCCATCATATCCTACTGATTTGCTGTGTTACCTGAGGCAAATCATTTCACCCCTTTTTGCCTCAGTTTCTTCATCTGTTAAATAAAATGAATTGTGCTTAGTGATTTTTGGGATCCACTTCTGTTCTATAATTTGGTGATTTCTATGGAGTTACAGGGCTATAATGGAAAGACTGCTGTTTTGGAGTCAAAGGACCTAGATTCAAATCCTGGCCCTGACACTCAACTGTGTGCCCTTGGGAAAGTAATGTAACCTTTCTGGGTTCTAGTTTTCTCAAATGTAAAATGACAGGATTGTACTAGAGGACCTACAAGGTCCCCTTCATTTCTAAATTTATCATCATACAGAGGGTATGGGGGAGATATTGCCTGTGGATGACTCTGGGTGGCTCAGTGTAGAAGTACTCGAACCTTGAAATGTCAAAGCAATCTCCTGATTGGCCACTGAGCAGTAAAAAATGATTTCTGCATATGGTGGCTAAGGTACACATGTTGGTATAACTCAGGGGTCGACAACCTTTTTGGCCGTGAGAGTCAAAAACGCCACATTTTTTAAAATGTAATTTCGTGAGAGCCGTACAGTGCTCATAGTGCGGCTCCTGTAACAGTGCCTGAAAAAAAATTGACTTTATGGCTCCTGCAGAAAGAGCCATATCTGGCCCTCAAAAGAGCCAGATATGGCTCAAGAGCCATATGTTGCTGACCCCTGGTATAACTGATTCTGAGCCCTGGGTTTCTCCTGCCCTTTCTATTTTTTTTTCAAAGTAAGACAAAGAATGAAACATTTACCAAGCAATAACAATGTGCAAAGCACTTTAGTAAGTGTTTGGCATATAAATACAAGCAAAAAGAAAGAAAGTTCCTGTCCTCAAGGAGCTTACATTTTATTGAGGAAGACAATACACAAAAGGGAGCTGAAAAGAGAATGGAGGCAGGGTAGAATGTATCTGTACAGAGATGTGATGTCAAAGTCTGCAAAATCAGAAGCAGAGCTGGGGATAAAAAACAAAGTTTGGCTGACCTGAATCCCTCCGCAAGACCGAGCCTCTGGTAGGAACTCACCAATGGAGGAAAGATGTTCCAGAGTGAGGAGGCTATAGAGGTGAAGGTGTTGTGAGGGTTTATTTAGCAATTAATTTAGTAATAGTGTTGGACCTAGCAGAAAGGGCTGGAGGATTTCAAGATGGAATGAAGGAGCAGGAAGTGGGCTTGTGCTCTGAGAGAGACTCCATTAGGGGTTGGACATAACTGTTGCTAACCCTGCGAGATCTCATCCTTTATTTAGTTACCCTCAATTAAACTGTATAAACTTTTACCTTTGCCTGCTGGTTCCATAGACCCTGGTCTAGGGTGAGCTGGGTGACTGTTGGGCCAACTGCCATTCCTATGTCAGTTAAAACAGTGAACCCTGGTCTCCCTATCCTGGTTGGTCCTGTCCTTCCAACCCAGTATGTGTACCCACAACCCATTTAGTTACATTTTAATAATAATAATTAACATCCCTGGTGCCTCACCATTACAAAGGGATGTTGAAGAATCAGCAAGCCTTAAGTACTAAGGGAAGATTCAAGGTGAGTTGGTAGAAAAGTCTGCAAAATCAGTAGCAGAGATGTGGGGAAGACATTTTCTTGAACATAAATGAATAAACAATGATCCTAAGATGGATATTTTTAGCCTTGGAGATCATCTTAAAATTTCAAGATCTGGAGAGTCCCCAGAGCCCTCAGTCATTGTCTTTTGCACTTTGGGAGGAGCCCTTGACAATTACTCCTGAGATAGGACAGGTAAACCATCATAGCTGAAGTAGCAAAGTATCAAGAGGGAAAGACAGGAAGTGGGACGTGCCATTTGGGTCAGGCTACTGTCATCTTTAATTCTATCTTCTACCACTCAGGTGAAGATATCCCAGGCTTCAGAGCCTAAAAATATTGGAAATAGTAAAGTCACCAGACCACAAATTCTGTTTCTAGTTCATCCTCTCAACAGTTGTTTAGGAGAACAAAGTTTATGGAGATGGCACCTACCAACTACCTCTGTAGGTGCTGCAGCACCCATTTCCTTAGCAGCCACAGTTACTGATGACATGAGGAAAAAAGTTTCTACTAGAAGAGTTCTCAACACTTTCCAATGGTTCAGCATCAAAAATAGATATATTTTTAGCATTGAAAATGGCATTGAAGTAAATGCTTTACCATTTGTTTTATTGCTCCACTGTACCTTTCCATTTGTCTAGAAGCTGAAACATCCAGTATAAGTCATCTCTTTTACTAGAATGTGAACTCTTCTAGATTAGGGAATAATTTACCTTTCTATTGGTATGCCCAGCATTTAAAACTATGTTTTGCATATAGTGATTAATAAATGCATTTCCATTCATAGACTTTGGGACATTCATTCATTCATTCATTCTTGGAGAAAATGACCAATAGAAGGAGAATGACCTTTAATTGGCTTGCCAGAAGACATGAATCAAGAGGAAATTATTGGGATAATGTAGAGCCAAAGTGATATGTGCAATCTGCTTTATGATTGGACACTTTAGCTATTGACCTTCTAGGAGGGTCCTCCTGATTAACTTTTTGTCAAGATATACTTGTGATTCTTTTATATTTAGATTTTATTTGGAGAAAATAGTTATCTAATGATTGATCTATCTTGTATTTTTTTATTCCCTTCTATTTCTGCCTTTAGGAAGACCCTAGACACTTAACATACTTAAACTTTAAGTAATTTTCCCCATGGCTCAAGGTTACGAATGTAAAAAGGGTGAGAAAAAAGAGCCCAATCCATTTTTTTGGAGGCCAGCCAAATTGTTAATATGAAAAATGATAATGGCTGCCATAAATATATATATTAGTATTTTAATTAAAGCCATGTTGATAGATAAAATCATTAGACCACGTGCTCGTAAGCATTCAAAACTGCCGCCACCTCCATTTTGTTTCCTGTTTCCTCGCCATCGCCTACTCGCAAAAGAGCACAGAGCTGAGAAGGGCTTCTTAGTGAAAAGGGAGGGCCTTGGTGTCCCATTGATTAGGCTTCTTGGGTTAAAAAGTATACTTTATAACTTGAACATGAGAATCTCCTATAAAGAATGATCCTCTAAATACCAATGCATAGGAAATACATGACATTCATAATTTGCTTGCTATCAGTGGAGTGTCTAGTAACACATCATTTATCCAGAGATCATTTTTCTAGTAACTTCAGTTATTTGGGTAAAGAAACAAAGAAACTTTCCAAGCAGCCAAGTACTTCATTCAGAACCTATTTAACCTCAATTTAGTCATTTACTGTGATACTTGCTAGCTGTGTGACCCTGGGCAAATCACTATTTTTTTAATGGGCCCAAGGAAAGTACTTTCTAAAGCAATAAATCATTAAGTTGTAGATTGGTTTAATGGAAAGAGCAATGGATTTTGAATTAGGGGAGTTAGGTTCAAATCATGATCTTATTTTTACCTGTGGGAACTTGGCCGGTTCTTAACTTCTCTGAGTCTCTAAATCACAGTATCTAGTCCTAGTTGTGACTTTAGAGGTCATCCTGTATAATTCCTTTATTTTACAGATGAGGGAACTTAAACCAAATAACTTGTACAGCTTCAGAAAGATAGTGAGATGAGGAAGGATTTCTACCTGGATTCTTTGATTCCAAATCCAGCATTATTTCTTTATCCACACTTTGTCTCTGCCTATATACTTGTGAGGAGCAGTTAAGTATCACAATGGATAGAGTGCCACATCTGGAGTTAGGAAGACTCATCTTCCTGAATTCAGATCTGGCTTCAGACACTTTCTAGTTGTGTTGCCCTGAGCAAGTCACTTACCCTGTTTGCCTCAGTTCTTCATCTATAAAATGAGCTGGAGAAGGACATGCAAACCACTCCAGTGTCTTTGCCAATTTTTTTTAGGGTGGAGCCGTGATTTTTAGGGTGGAGAAGTGTAGGCAAGCATATACACTGCTCTGGCAATGGAAATTAGAAAGTTTTACACAAACACACATGCTATATACAGATAGTGTGCATATGTATAATTTTATACATGTATGTAAGCACACAAATATATTTAATACCCAGCACATAGTAAGTACTATATAAATGTTAGCTATTATTATATATGCACATGTAGAAATATAGTGTATGTATGTACATTTGTGTATATATGCATGTATATATACATATACACACGTGCACATACATAACCTTGAAAACTGTGTTGCTGTCTGGGCTATTAGGTGTGCCAGGTAACCAACCTTGCACACCTCAAGAACTCCTGAGGGCATCCTTGTGATTAGTGACCTTCATAATAATAATTCTGAATAATCAAGAAAAGTTGCTTCAAGATTTTTCCATTCATGAAAGCAAGGGTGCATGTGGCCTATATGGGAAAGTTTTCTATCCAAATTTTAAAAGTTCTGGTAACCTTGGGGAAGCTGCATTTATCCAGAAGGTTCCATTCCATAGAACAGCTCATTCTCCAACAATGTGGGAACAAGGAGATGCTCACCATTTTGCCACAATATTGATACGATTTATTTTCTCTTTAGGATCATGAGTGGCCATATGTCTGGCATTCTATTCGTAGCCAATATTGCCAGCTCCTTTAATATTATTTATTATACTTCAGTTAAGAGGACACAGCTACCCTCAGATGGAGGAAAGGCTGAGAGTTCTTTGGTGAAGAGGTAGCTGACTATTTTAGGAGCTGGGATAAAGAGACAGGGCTGGACTTCATATTTCCTTTGCATCTGGGGTGCAGGAACATATGTGCCCTCCTCCACTATCTCCTGCTTGAGAATAAAGCTCTTCAAGCCTGTGCTAAGTGGAATGGAATGGATTTAGGGAGGAGGGTGGGGCTGCCTGGGGATGTACTATGAATTAGAAACAAAAAAGCCAAACTGATTGCCAAGCCAGACTGAGATGGCAATTTCTGTTCAACTGGAAAGGCTGGTTCCTGGAATGTGCAAATCTTAAGGGGCCAGTATTAGAAGGGCTGGTGGAGAGGTGTGACTGTATGACTGAATGCTTCTATAGGCTTCCACACCCTGGTTGGAGGCATAGAGAAAGACTGAGTCAAGCCAGGAGAACCCAGGGGAGTCTCAAGGTGTCAGGTTGGTTTGATGATGCTGACCCAGGACTGCAGCCAGGTCAGGAAGTTGCTACAAATCCTGAAGTGGTCCCCACTGTACCCACTTTTAGCCTCTGGGAGGGGTGTGGAGAGGAAGGGGTGGGAGGAGACCTCTCCCAGCACAAATTTATGAGAGATGTTCATAGGGTGGGGCATTCATACAGTCCCCAAAGAGCACAGCACCCAGGAGGTCCTGGCTGGGGCTGGGAAGAAGGCAAGCTCTGCAATTATATTCTGAAAGGGAATTCATAAAATTTTTTTTTTTGGACCCAAACGCAATGCCATGTTGGAAAGATTCTGACCCTCTGACCCTATCATAGCTGGCAAGCCACAAAGAAACCTTTTCATCTTGGCCTGGGATTTTTCAGCCTCAGTGCCAGGCTAAGATTGGGAGAATTTGGTGTTAGAGCATTTTTGTCCATATTGTTACCCATAGGATTGAACAGAAATTTCCTTGGGGATGGCTTAAATATATATAGAGAAATTGACTTTAGGGACCTTAAATATAATCTAATTCAACCATATCATTTTATAGATGAGGTAACAAAGGCCTCAAAGGGGCAAGTCACTTGCCTAAGGTCATAGAGACATAAAATATAATTTATCCGGGGTCACTCAGACGATAAATGGCATGACCTGGACCAGGACATGGTTCTTTTGATTTTAAATTCAGTGTTCTCACATGAGTTGATGGGGATATTATTGGGGATATAGATGCTAAATGATCGCCCTAGTGCAACTATCAATAATATGGAAATAGGTCTTGATCAATGATACATGTAAAATGGAATTGCATGTTGACTTTGAGGAGGGGACGGTTTGGGGGAGAGGGAAAGAACATGAATCATGTAACCATGGGAAAATATTCTAAATTAAAAAAATAATTTAAAAAATTCCCCCTTATTAAACTCCCATTCAATATTTTACTTAGTTTTTGTCTTGTAGAGAGTTTAATGATTTCCTGATTATGATTGCATTTAGCTATTCTACCATGCACATTCATGTGGCTCAGTACTTTACAGTTAGTTACAGAGCTTTGCCTTGAAGGAATTAACTCTGTGTTAGCTGATGAGCTGCATGTAGGTGCATTTGGTGATATTTGGGGGACACTTCATTAGAGTAAGCAACCCAAATTGTCTTATGCATTTTCTTCACAGAATCATAGAATCACAATATTTAAGAATTGGAAGGGATTTAAGCAGCCAATGTTAGCCTGAAAGGAATCTCCATGATAACGTACCAGCCTCTGCTTAAAGTACGTAATGCAATAGCTCATTCCATTACTTCCCAAAGCACTCATTTAAGTAGCTTTAATTGTTAGGAAATTTCTCCTTGACATGGAATCTAAATTTACCTCTTTGCAATCTCCACCCATGTCCCAGCTCTGCTCTCTAGAAACAAAAAGAACAACTTTAATTCCTCTTAGGAGGAGACAAGAAAATTAGGATGATATGGACTAACAGTATCTTGGCAATTTCCTCACACTGATATTCGTTCTCTGCCCATCATCTCTACCACTTCTCTACTGGAAACTTAGGCTCAGTCCTTGGATCAACCTTGGTCTTTGATGTTTTAGCTTTTTCTTATCTTGCCAGGTCTAGACCTCCATGTCACTTCCAATCATCTTGTCTGCTCGCTGATTATCATCACCACCATCTCCTTCCTTCCCACCATGCTCCCTTTTATATGTTGTACAGTACTTGAGGTCCGAGATTGCCTGAGTGTCTGGTGTCTATTCCTACTGCTTAGCACTATGCTTAGAATACAGTAAGCACTTGATAAATGATCTCTCATCCATCTATGCGCCTACCCATCTCTCTCTTCTTATCTATCTACTTCCCAACCTATCTCTCTCATCTCCCTCCTATCTCTTTTTCTGTCTCCATCTGTCTGTTTGTCTGTCTCTCTCCCCAGTTGGACAGCCCATCAGATTCTTGAAGATAGCCATGAATCTTCTTTTCCCCAGTATAAACATTTCTAGTTTTTTTTGCAAACAACTGTCACATTATTTGGAATCAAGATGCTCACTGTTCTACTTGTATTCTTATGATAATCTTTCAATATATTATCGTGTTTACTAAAATAATTTTATGTTTGCAAAATGCTTTATTTATATATGTTACCTCATTTGATGGAGTTTCTATTCTCATTTTACAGCAAAAGAAGCCAAGGTAAAGAGAGATTAAATGAATTATCTATGTTTTTGCAACTAAAAAGTATCTGTAGTAAGAGTCAAATTCAGGTCCTTGACTTGAAGTCCATTACTGTGTGTCACTTGATAGTTTTTCTTCAACTATGGTACCCCAAACTGATATAATAATCCAGACTGAGGCTGACTAGTGCAGAGAATTGAGATGCTAAACCTCTTTACTCCTGGAATCTATGCCTCTCTTAATGTAGCCCCAAATCACATTGGCTTTTTTGGCTGCCATGAAACACTAATGTTTCATATAGAACTTATTGACTGCTAAAAATCTTGTCTTTTCTAGAGAAACACTATCAAGCCATGCTCCTCATCTCTCAAATTTGTATTTGTAAAACTGATTTTTAAAAAATCAAGTGTAAGACTTTATGTTTACTCCTATTGATTTTGACCTTATTAAATTCAGTCCTGTTCTTTTGCTTTGGAAGGACTTTTGGGATTCTGAATGTGCCATCCAACATTTTCGCTATCTCAGCCAGCTTTGGATCTTTTGCAAATGGGATGATCATGCCATCTATGTCTTTATTAAAGACATTGATAAAACTATTATTAACAAAATAGAAAAAAACCCAAGCAAAACAATAACAAAGAGCTATGCACAGATCCCTGGGATCCTTGGGACATTCCACTAGAAGCCAGCTGCAAAATTAACATGATGACTACTCTTTGAATCTAACTATTTGACCATTTCTGAATGTATATAATTGTATTATTGTGTTGTTCATGTCTTTCCATATTTTCCATGAGAATTGTATGATGCTTTATCAAATCTAATCTATTACATCAAAGTAGATTATATCAGATATCAATTCAAATCTACTTTATCAATTTTAATTCTAAAATTTAGATAAAATACACTTTTCACAAACCTACAATAAGTCAGTATAGAACTATATTCATTCTATTAATTATCCATTAAGAATTGACTTTGTGCTCAAACCTCAAGTCTCTTCAGAGTCTGTCTGGTATACAAGTGTAAGAGTCTTCCATTCAATAAAACCTAGATAGTTATCAAAATTCACACTGGGATGGGCTTTGAATTTAGTTTAGTGAAATGATGTGAAATATTCCTCCAAATTACTCAAGGAATAGGAAGCCTTTGACTTTGCCCTCCTACCTTGTACCTGGAATTTCTTCTCTCTGTTGAATGACAAACTCCTCCTTTCCCTACCCCCATTCATAGAACACAGGTTATCAAATTATTACACCCACATAATTTATTAGACATAGCTAAATAAAAGAAAGTCTTGTTAAATGTTACCAAACGAAGTGCTCTCCCCAGGCATTTCCTGAAACTCTTCCCAATTACCCTTCACATTCTAAATAGAATAGTCAGGGGTTTTTGAAACACTCTTACCACAAATTATGGAAAAATAATGAATAAATCAGGGAGAGAGGGATGTATATCTGTAATAAACTCAGCTATATATCTCAAAATATAAACCAGGATGGAAAGAATGGTTTGTCTTCCCACCTCTAGGAGAACCCCCTCCCCACCAAGGATTTGTGAAAACTGACATTTTCTGGTCTTTGGGAACTTTCTGTCATTTAGATCTTTGCTTCTGCTCCTGGTCTGGTCATTTAAACAATTCTGATTTTGCTATTGATCTCACTTTTTGAAGGTAGAGGAGGTAGAGGCTTGGACTGTAACCTCTGGTCCTGCTTCTGAGCTTGGTTTCAGCTCACCTACTACTTGTCCTGGTCATTACAGGTAGAGGAGTGGGTCACAGAAACTGGCAGCTCAGGAATCAGACTCTAAAGTCTCTTGCTTTCATCCAAATAGCAGGTCTGACTGCATTGGGTCTCTGCTGATTCTTTCCTAAGTGTCTAATCATAAGTTTCTCTCTTGGAGAAGAAAAAAGGAGGGGGAGAAAACTCAATTCTTTCATTCCCTTGCTCCTATCCTTTATCTGAGCATAGACTCTTTAGGACTCTTTTTTTTTTTAATTTTTTTTTTTTTTATTGTGTAGCTTATCTCCTGAGCGCCCACTGTCTTGGAATTCAGTGATGGAGAAAGAACATACTTATCATTAGCAATATTCTGCCAGACCTCTCATTATCTTCAAATATCACCCTAAGCCCTGAGGTAACTAATAATGCAGACAAGATAAAGGCCCTGTGTAAGCACAAGTTGCAAACATAATTATAACAAAGACAACAAAGAATGAATCCGCAGAAGCTCCTCTTTCCTTACAACTGAAGATGCAGGCTCTGAAATTAGATGTCTTCAGGACATACATACAACCTCTCTCTTTCACCATCTAAGAATGGATTTCCATGCTAATATTAGTGCCTCTGTTGTGTTCCTGGAAATGGTTTAAGAATAACTTTCCCAAAGACTTTCTTGTCATACCTGTTGCCCTTATGAGCCTCAGCCATTGAGCCAGTAGGGAATTAGCTATTGGGTCAGACTTGACACAGAATTCTTTCCTTCTGGTGCGATGATCTGTTTAAGTTAATGGGACTAAGACATGCACCTGCTTTAGACTTGGAATCAAAGGTCCAGCTTTACTATTTACTATCTGTATGATGTTAGACAAGTTATTTAATCTCTCCCGGGTTAAAGTTTCAGAGGCAAGAGTTTGGAATACAAAAATTTCTAAAGTTCCTAACATTTCCAAGTTTCTAGTAATTGTTCTTTTAAGCATTTGCTAAGTTTTACCTATAAATTCATTTGGTTAGGGTGAATCTTTTTCTTTGGTAATTCTTTTATGGATTGTACAGTTTCATTTTCTGCAATAAAGATCTATATTTTACATACTATTTATTTCTTAGATTTTTTTAAACACTTTCCTTCTGCCTTGGAACTAACTATTAGTTCCAAGAGAGAAAAGAGGCAATTGGAGTTAAGTGACTTGCCCAGGGTCACCAGGAAGAGTCTGAGGCCAGATTTAAACCTAGGATCTCTTATTTCTAGACTTGACTCTCACTTCACTGAGCCACCTAGCTGTGCTCTATTTTATATTTCTTTAAAATGTTCCCTTTAGCCAGAATATGATTATGCATAACAGGTTCCAATACTTCTATTTATTTTTTCTCAAATGTGATTTCATTTGTTTTATTGTTCATGTGATAACTTGGCTTTCCTCTTTTTCTTTTTTATCTTTTGGAAAGATTGCCAGAGGTTTATTGATATTGTCAGTTTTTTCAAAGATTTTAATTTCTATGGTCTTTTATTTTCCATTTTATTTTCTTTCTATTTTTTAATTTTCTGTACTTATTTTGTTTTTTTTAAATTTATTTTCTAGTTTAAAAAATTATATCCTCATTTTATTAACCATCTCTTTTTCTGTTTTCTAATTTGTATCACAGATATATCTTTTCCTCTGAGGACTACTTTTGTGTATTCCAAAAATTTTGATATGCAGACTTATTATTGCAATTCTCTTTCAGGTAGTTATTAACAATTTCTATGATGTATTCTTTGACTTCAACATTATTCAGGATGTCATCATTAAGTCTCCATCTAGGCATATTTTTCCATTTTTCTCTATTAATTTCTATTTTATTATTTTATAAATAGTACTTCTTTTTTATATTTGTTTATAATTTCTCCTTGTTAAAGCCACCATATACTGCTTTATGTTGTGTTGTTACCTTAATGTTCCCTTTTGGAAGAAGCCCTAAATATTTCAACTATAATTCTTCAACAATTTGTTAATTATGTGTTTTCTTTCTTTCTTGTTAATTCACCTTTTTATTTATCTAATTCTCTTTCTTTTGCTTCCCAATTAAGCAAATGATTTAAAATTTCTTCCTCCTTTCTTCCCCTTCTTCCTTCATTTTAAATAACTTCTTTTGTTGTATCATTTTCTAAAATTAATACCTTGGGAGGAGGCAGCTGGGTAGCTCAGTGGATTGAGAGCTAAGCCTAGAGATGGGAGGTCCTAGGTTCAAATCCAGCCTCAGACACTTCCCAGCTGTGTGACCCTGGGCAACTCACTTAACCCCCATTGCCTACCCTTACCACTCTTCTGCCTTGGAGCCAATACACAGTATTGACTCCAAGATGGAAGGTAAGGGTTTAAAAAAAAAATAATACCTTGGGGCGCAGTTGGGTAGCTCAGTGAATTGAGAATCAGGCCTAGAGACAGGAGATCCTAAGTTCAAATTTGGTCTCAGATACTTCCTAGTTGTGTGACTCTGGACAAGTCACTTAACCCCCATTGCCTTAGCCCTTACCTCTTTTCTGCCTTGGAACCAATACACAGTATTGATTCTAAGACAGAAGGTAAGGGTTTAAAAAAATAAAATTAATACCTTACTTTGTCTTTGTCAGTATTTCTCTTTCTTTCTAGTCTGTTATGAATTTTATTATCTGATTGGGCTATACTCTAATCTGTTCCCTTTTTATTTCCTTTTAGCTCAATTGAAGTAAATAAGTAACAAATTTGAGCTTTCCCTTATATCTTATTTCTATGTTCGCCCTTTGTGGAATTTATCCCATCCTCTCTATTTGCTTCTGTACCTTGCTGTTAGACATATCAATTCATGAAGGAAACAATGTCCAGTGGAAGCAGTGTTATGTAGTCAAAGTCATTCTGTATCCAAAAGCAGGAGGCCTGATCCTATTCCTTGCCTTTACCATGTTCAATCTCTACTCCTAAGGTCATGTTATTCATTCTCTGTGTTCCCTTATCATCCCCTATGGATGATGAATGATGGTTTTTTATGCATCTTCTCTTTTGGATTAGGATATAGTACAAGAGGCACCATCCCTTCTTAGAGAAGGTGGTTTACTAATTCCACTCAGATGAAATATTATTTAATGATAATCTTTCCTTATTCTTTCTAGGTCAAGAACTTTTGTTCCATCATTTTTAACCTTTTCTCCCATGGTTTCAACACTCCTTGAGTGACAAAATGATTTATACTTTCATTTTTTCTTAGGTATTTGAAGGTATGTGCCTATCACCTATTTATATCTTTTACAAAATTTCCCCCTATTTGTCTTTTTTTCTCACATTTTTAATTCTTTCAGCAAAATAATTTCCTTAAGATTTAACTCAGGAAATATGGAATAATTTTTTCTCTCTCCCTTTGTCCTGATTCTTTAGGTTACTCTTAAATCTTCAGCCGGGTAGGTCCTTTGTGTCCCTCGATAAATACTTTTTTTTACCAGTGGTTCAGTCTGCTTGTTTCTCTCTCTCTCTCTCTCTCTCTCTCTCTCTCTCTCTCTCTCTCTCTCTCTCTCTCTNAAAAAAAAAAAAAAAAAAAAAAAAAAAAAAAAAAAGGTAGATTTTGAATTCTGGATCTATCACTCCAAAATGCAATGCTTTTGGATTCTAGCTACCTTTCTTCCCCCACCTCTGGTTCCAAATTGCTTCTTCTTCAGACTTATTATCCCCAGTTTTTTATTTGCCTTGGGAATTCTTCTTTTCTAGGAACTCAGTTTTGTACTCCTCTCTTCCTTGAGAAGTCGCCAAATCTCCATAATCCCTAAATTCAGAGTCAGAAGTCCAGACTTTGATTCCTAGCTCTGTTGCATACCAACTACGTGCCTTTGGGCAAGTCTCTGCTCTTCTCAGGACATCGTTTCCCTCATATGTTAAACAAGGGGCTTGGATGGAGCCTCTGATATTTACTACTTGACTGATCATAGGTGAATCATGTAACCTCCTTGGGCCTCATTTTCCACATCTTTAAAATGAGGGAGTTGGACTAATTGGCTTCTGAGGTTCCTCCTTGCTCTACATATATGATGACCTCTCTAGTTCTAAATCCTTTGATCCCCCCACTCCACCCCTACTTCAAGTTCTCCTTGCTCAACCTAATTTACTACCATTTCCATCAGTTTCCTCTTTCTTCTTCTGACCTGGTTTCACCTGCTAGCTTCTTCCAAGTTAGGTTCTCTTCTAATTTTCATAAGGAAAGAAGCTGGCTGTCTTATATCCTCCTAGGTCAGATATTTGCTCTCCCACCCCACCTTAGCTTATCTTTTTAAGTCTCAAGACATCTCTCTCTACTACCTCTGACCTTACTTTTGGCTTTGTTTACCTATCACACCCTGACCTAACCTGAGCTTTCCTTCCTGAATTAATTCTATTTTCTTAACCATTTAGACCTTTAATCTAATTCTTCAATATCCATATTATATTCAATATTCATATTATAATGATAATGTACTCATGATCCCATTGGCATTCATTTTTTATTTTTCTTTATTTTTTTTTCCCCTGGGAAATATATCTTTCAATCCCTTGCAGTCCCTGACTTTTACTGGATTTATTTAACCTAGAGCCTTGTGATTTACTGGGCAGAATGATGATCCAGAAGAATTGTGGTGACAGTTTATCAATTATGGGTGAGGCCACTGACTTTTAAACCACTCCGAAAAGAATTCCTGTAAGCTAGAGAGAATGTATATGGTAATCGTAAATTGGTTTAGAGATCAACCAGGAAAGGAGCCAAGTCCAACTGGTGGATCACAATATTTTTGATAGCTCTCACCTATATTATGTGCTCACTTTAAACCGTTCTCCTAAGCATACATGAGAAATGTTGACTTCTGATTTTGAGATGGAATTACTTCACATTTTCCCTTGTGTCTCTTCCACATGTTTTGGAGGGTATAGTTTTGAAGTAGCAAAGAATATCTCTGATTTTCCTGGTAGCATGAGTAGAAGTAGAAGCCTCTAGGGGATTGGGTTGCAAGGGATATGGTGATGTCAAGGGAGACACAATTTTTGATTGATTCTGGATTAAGAAGTTGGAGAATGTAGGGAAGTATATAGTCAAGATAAAAGAATTCAAAAGAGGCACTGAGGATTGGGCTAGGTGATAGATGAATTGGTGGGAGTGGACTTAGGAAAGAGTAGGAATGATTAGCATAAGGAAAGAGTACAGGCAGAGGGAGTATAGGCATAGAGTTTGCATGTGAAGTGGTAAGTCTGGATGAGTTGGATGAGGGACCCGTGCCATAGTTGGTGGGTTGCTGGCAAGCTCTGTCAATAAACAAGGACTTACTGTGCCCCAGGCTTACTGGTAGAATTTTGATGTTTGGTGTGTTCATCTGCAAGGCATACTTACTTGGCTGAGAAAACAGGATCTCTAAATCCCAGAGAGTCTCACGTCCAACTTCCTCCTCTGTTATGTGTATATTGAAATCTGCCTTTAATTTGTCATGTGTTTCTTCCCATGTAAAATGTGACAGCCTTCCCTGCTAAGTCTTCTATCATCTTTCTAGCTTCCTTTATTTTCATCGACATGAAGTCCTTGTCAACTAGAGCGAAAGACGTGAAGACTTATTCATACCTGGTTTTGTGTACCTCCTTTGGAATGGGTTTCAATACTGAAGAATAGATGGCTATTTTCTCTGCCCTATCCCACCCTATCTTTACCACCCACTGTTCAGGTACACATGTACCACACACATCTGAGTGTGCCAGTAGTTACCTTAAGCCTTCGAAGGATCACAGTGCTGAGAAAAGTCACTCACAGGATTACCCCTAGATCCCGAGCATACAGTTGTCCCTCTAAGGACCCACTGCCAGTGGGAGTATAAATTGAGGGGATGAGCCCAGAAGAGGAACTTACAGGAGTGGGGTGGAGAAAGGCTCAGAAGAGTTGACTGATAACTTTTCAGTGTGAAAATTTATTTCTTGCAGATGAGTAGGTAATTTTCACTACATACTTATTACAAAATGAGGTTCAGAGACCTTAAGTGATTTGCTCAAGAACACGTAGGTGACCTTGAAAGAAGATTTGAACTCTGGTCCTCGGACTCCAAAATCCAGGACTATTTCCATTGCATCATGTTTGTAGGCTACTTATTGACTGTTAGAGAGGCAGTTGGAAATCAGTGTCTAAAACTACCTCAAGGTATGGAGCTGTTCCAGAAGCCTGAAGGTTTATTTTTTTTTAAACCTTACTTAGTATTTTAGTAACAACTCTAAGACAGAAGGGCAAGGGCTAGGCAAATGGGGGTAAGTGATTTACCTACTAAGAAGTATCTGACACCAAATTTGAACCCAGGTCTTCCCAACTCCAGACCTAGTTCTCTATACACTAAGCCCCCTACTTGCTCCTAGAAGCCTGAAGATTTCCCAAAGAAAGCTGTTATATGGTAGAGTTAGGTTTCTCAGCACAGTTCTGGACCCATAGTGGGCATTAAATAAGTAGTTGTTGGTTTGGGAAACTTATTAAAGTTCTTTCTCTTGATAATCTTAGTTTCCTTATCCAGTGGAACATCCTGTTAAACAACTAATTGTTTGATGTGACTTTTCTAGACCTCAGTTTCCTCAAGTGTAAAATGAGGCAGTTGGACAAGATTATCTCTAACCTCCCTTCTAGCACTAAATCCCATGATTCTCTGTCTCTAGTTTCAGCAGTGAATCATCACCAAAAGGTATATAAATGTTTGGTTATAAAAGTTTAAGACTTGTTTTTATTAAGGAACAGATTGCCTTTGGAAACACCAAGCTTTCTGGCTCTGTTCTGGCAGAGTCTAAGAGGTTAGATGACCATCTTTCAGCAATGCAGAGAGAATTCCTTAATTAGATGGGAATTCAGAGACAGGCGGTCAATCATTAAACATTTATTAAGCATTGACTATGTGCCAGCTACTCTGCTAAAGACTGAGGATACAAAAAAAAAAAGGCAAAAAGATTGTCCCTGCCCTCAAGAAGCTCACATGTCTAATGAGGGAGATAAAAGGGGAATGATTAGGTATATACTAGATATATATATATAGAGAGAGAGTAGATGAAGGTAATCTGAAAAGAGGCATTAATAGATGGAGGAGGAGGAAAGAGCTTCTGCAGAAGGTAAGATTTGAGCTAAATCTTGAAGAAAAACAGGAGAAATTAAGAGTAAAGGTAGCAGGTCAGAACATTCCAGAAAAGGCAGAAAAACACACAAAGGTTAGGCCAATGAAAATATGAAGGTTAGAGAGGTATAAGGAAGCTGAAAAGGTAGGAAGGGGCCATATTATAAAGAGCTTTCAATGCCACAAAGAGGACTTGTATACGATACTGAGATAATAGCCACTGGAGCTTATTAAGCAGGGTCAAATTTATTTATTTATTTATTTAAAACCTTTACCTTCTGTAATTAGAATTAATACTAATTATTGGTTCCAAGGCAGAAGAATGGTAAGGGATAAGCAACTGGGGTTAAGTGTCTTGTCCAGGATCATCCAGCTAGGAAGTATCTGAAGCCAGATCTGAACCCAGGACCTCCTGGCTCTAGGCCTGGCTTTCTATGCACTGAGCCACCAAGCTGACCCAACAGAGTGATTTCTGACATTGATATGGCCAGATTTGGTCAGATTTATGTTGAGAAAAACCACCTAGACCATGGATGGGCAACCTTTTGAACTTGGTGTGTCAAAATTTGCTAAAAAAACGAGCATAACTTGGGTGGTGTGTCACTTCAAGAAAAACCCCATAATTTCACGTTATTTATAGTTTAAATAACAAAAATGTATAATTATGATATATAACTGTATTTAATGAACCAAAAACTAATTATTTAATGTGCCTGCTTAGTGACTTCTTTGTTTATCTGTCAGTCAGTTTCTTTTGTTGGTCTTGATATTATTTAACTTGTGTGGGGTGCCGTGAACTAAGATAAGTGATGGGGAGGGGGAATTCTTTAACTTGCCTATTAGTGACTTTTTTGGTTGCTGAATTTCATTGGCTACACTACAGCAAATGTTTCATCCTGAGCATGTGGCCCCATACTTCTCTGAATGCATTCACCTGTCATTGAAAATGGCTACGTGTGTTTCAGACTCACCGTCAGGGACCTAGGCAGTGGAGTAGAGAATGGATTGGAGTGGTGAGAGATGAGACAGGGAGACCAGTTAGAAAGCAGTAATCCAGGTAAATATTATTTCTTGAATTAGGGTTGTGTCTATAAAAATAGTGAGAAGAGGATATATATGAGAGATATTAATACATTGGATAGCTGTCGTGAGTGAGACCACGGAGTTTAGAATGACACTGAGGTTTGTAAGCTTAGTAAGTGAGAAGATGGTGGTGATCTTGACAATAATTGGGAAATTCAGAAGTGCGGAGGCTTGGGAAGAATGATGATAAGTTCTGTTTTAGATATGTTGAGTTTGAGAAGCCTTTGGGACCTATAGAGAGAGAGGAGAGGGAGAGAGACAGAGAGAGAAGGAGAGAGACAAAGAAAGAGAGAGAGACAGAGAGACAGACAGAGAGACAGAGACAGAGGAGGGAGAGAGAAAGAGACAGACAGACAGACAGACAGACAGACAGAGACAGAAGAGAGAGAGACAGACAGAGAGAGACAGACAGAGAGACAGAGAGAGAGAGAGAGAGAGAGAGAGAGAGAGAGAGAGAGAGAGAGAGAAAGAGAGAGAGAGAATGGATTAATGAAATAGAAACTGCATCAAACCAGGAATTTCTGGGTTTAAGTCCTGCCTCTCAAACTTACTGGCTGTGTGACTTAGACAAGTCACTTAATTTTTCAGTATCAGACAACTAAACTCTTTAAAACTAAAAATTAAAGGTTGGTTGTTGCTCTGCATTGATAATAATATCTTCCTTAGTGGGAGATCCACATATCACATATCAGTGAAATCACAGTTTGGTCCTCAAAAAAAAAAAACCCAATGTACATGTAGACTCATGGAGTGTTAATCATGTTACAGACCATCTAGTTTTATAGGTAAAGAATTATACCCAAATTCATGGAGGGGCAGAGATGAAGGATTACAATATGTAAGACATCAGTATTTTTTTTCTAGTTTGTGAAAACTATACTCCATGTAATTCCATGTGCCCGAATTTATAGTCCTCAGAATAATGGGCGTACTAAGCTCATTTATTTAGCCTGGGGTGGGAAGAATGGGCTGGTCTAAAATACACTACATATGTGTGGGTTGCTGTCATTATTATTTTTGGCATTTGGTAATGGACAAGGAATGCATTTCCCCCCTATTTTTGGATGCTCTGTAACTATATGGAAGTACATGTCCCAGTGTAATAAAGGACACTAAGCTTGGAAAGGCTGTGTGGAGGGAAGGGGCAGAAAACACCCTTTTAGTGCTCTTGTGGATATTCCAAAGCACTGTTTCTGGTGAAGGTGGAGCCCAGATTAAAAAAAAAAGTGGTGATAGAGAGCATATTTGCTGGCAGTTGCTGCTAAATTGGAATGTAGCTTAATTTGTATATAAGTGGATGCTCTTTGGAATCCTGGAATCACAGCTTTGGAAGGGACCTCACCCAAAGGGGATGATCCTTTTCTATAACTTCCCTGACAAATATTCATCTAACTTCTCTATTTGAAAAACAAGGGGGTGAGGAAAAAGAAGATTCTTCTTTCTTATCTATTAATGATCTGTGCAACATTATTGAGCACATATATGTCTGAAGCCACTGAGATGGGTTGGGAGCAACCTCAATACTTTGCCACATCTGTGATCTCATCAGTATCCATCCTCCCCACTTTGGAATACATCATAACTTATTTGTGCCTTTTCTTCCTCTTTATTTCTTCTTCCTTTCCCTCCATAAAAACTTATGGTAAGACATCCATCCAGCATGCTGGAGGCCTTCCTTGAGGTCTCTTAATATTTTGTGAAAGTCACTGTAATCTTTATATTGCCCATGTATTATCTCTTTTTTTTTGCTACATGACTACCCTTTGACTTCCTGGTCATAGATATCCTTAAATGAAGGAAGGCACTCCTTTTATCTCTACCCTAATTGATTCTTTATCCCATTTAGCATAGCAGCTGTTTCAGATTTTCACTTCTATCCTTAAGCCTCCCACAATACCTCTCTTCTCCACCCTTTCATCTGTGGACTTTGTCTCATACTTTGTTGAAAAAAAAATTAGGCTTTTTCTTCCCTCATTCTCATCTCACAACCTTTTGAAATCATCCCCTATTATCTACTTTATACCAGTCTCTGATAAAGAAGTAGACCTTCTCCTTGCCCAGGTTAGTCCTTCTACATATATCCTTGATCCCCATCTCTCCCATTTTCTCCAGCAGATTGCCCCAATAACATTTCTCTTTTCTCTAATCTTAAGTCTTTCCCTATCTATTGGTTCCTTCCTTGCTGTTTACAAATACCTCCCAGTCTTGCCTATACTTCAAAAGCCTTCACTATATCCTACTACTTTTGCTAGCTATTAGCCAATATCCTTCCTTCCTTTCTCAGCCAAACTCCTTGAAAAAGCTATTTTTCTTCCATGCTTCCACTCACTCCACTCTCACTGTCTTCTAAATCTTCTGCCATCTGTTTTTAGGTTTCACTACTCATCTGAAACTACTTTCTCCAAAGTTAATAATATTCTTTTAATAGACAAATTTAATGGCCTTTTCTCAACCCTCATCTTTCTTGTTCTTGTAGCATTTGCCATTGTTGATCACCTGAATAATCTTTCCTTTCTGGGTTTTCCTGAAACTACTCTCTCGGTATTCCTTCCTGCCTGTCTGACCACACCTTCTCAGTCTCCTTTGCTTTCTCATGACCCATGTCAAACCTATTAACTATGAGTGTTCTCTAGGTCCTTTTCTCTTTCTGTATACTCTAGACTATATTTGTAAAGCACTTAGCAAAGTGCCTAGCACATAATAGATGATTTATAAATGTTTATTCTCTCCCTCCTCTCTTTCTGAAGAAATTACAGAGTGAAAGACAGAGACAGAGACAAACAGAGACAAAGAGACACAGACAGGAGCAGAAAGGCAGAGTAACTTCTGTAACTTTATCATCTCTCATGAGTTCAGTTATCATCTGTATGCAGATGATTTTCTATAATGAGTTAAAGTCACTTTCCTGAGATCTACTTCCACATCTCCAACTGTTTATTGGACATTTTAAGTGAAATTCTCCATAGACATCTTAAGCTCACTATGCCCCAAAAGGAGCTCATTATTTTTGTTGTCCATTTTAAACAAATTTTTATGATTTGATTTTAAGTAACTTTTATTTTAATTTTTTCAATGATAAACATTTATATGTTTCTCTCTCTCCTACCTCTTTACCCTAATGGAAAAGAAAAAGAAAAATCCTTGTGACAAACATACATAGTCAAGCAAAACAAATTTCCATATTGCCATGTCCCCCCAAAATGTATGTCTCATTCTGTACTTTCAATCCATTACCTCTCTGTTAGGATGATATAGCATATTACATCATAGTTCCACTAAATTGATGTTGGTCATTGCATGGATCAGAGTTCTTAATTCTTTCAACATCGTTTGTCTTTAGAATAGAGTTCACTGTTGTTTTCCTGGTTCTACTCATTTCATTCTGTATCAGTTCAGACAAGTTTCCCCAAGTTTCTCTGAAACTGTCCCTTTCTTGTAGCACAGAACTCATTATTAATCCCCTTTCAAAAAAGAAAAAAGAGATTTTTGGTAACTTTGGCAACTTCTTCCCCCTCACAGAGATCCTATGAGATGGACAATTAATGAAATTTTATTTTTTATTTTTTAATATAATTTATTTTTTAAAATATTTTTACATGGTTACGTGATTCATGTTCTCTCCCTCCTTTCTTCCCTCCTGCCTCCTA
Organism: Gracilinanus agilis; assembly: GCF_016433145.1. Classification (NCBI taxonomy): domain Eukaryota; kingdom Metazoa; phylum Chordata; class Mammalia; order Didelphimorphia; family Didelphidae; genus Gracilinanus; species Gracilinanus agilis. Next base: position 200,103,304 of record NC_058134.1, on the reverse strand, counting down.
GAGCTGACAGCTGGGTTATACATGTATTATCACTAGAAACCTATTTCCATATTATTCATTTTTGTGATAGAACAATCTTTTAAAACCAAAACCCTAAATAAAGAAGTGATAAATCATTTGTTTTTCTTCTGCATTTCTACTCCCACAGTATTTTCTCTTAATGTGGATAGCATTCTTTCTCATAAGTCCCTCTGGATTGTCCTAAAGATCATTGCATTGCTATTAGTAGCAAAGTCTATTACATTTGCTCGTCCCCCGATATTTCAGTTATTGTGTATAATGTTCTCCTGGTTCTGCATCATTTTACTCTACATCTGTTCACGTAGGTCTTTCCAGTTCTTATAGAAATCAAACAGCTCATCATTTCTTATAGCACAATAGTAGTGAATGGAATTTTAATATCATTTTATAGTTGAGGAAACTGAAATAAAGGGACTTATCCTGACTCTTGCAAGTATAGGATCCAAGTCTCAAATGGTGATTTCTTTACTATAAGTGCAGCCCTTTTGTCAGTTACACAAAACTGCAACAGAGCCCCCTACGAGGGACAGTCAACCATAGAACTCCAAGAGACAAAGTTTGTCAGTTCTCTGAGTCCAAGAACATCAAGGAAGGGGAAACAGATGGAAGCCAAAGTATCAATGCCATAGACTCAGCAGGTATCGATCACCTGGGAGCATTGGAAGGAAAGTTTAATCTGATGACTATCTATCTATCTACTTCTCTGATATTACAGTCTTGAAGCAGTTACTCATTTTCTTTTAAAAAAAATAATTAATTAAAAATTTTCAGTTACATGTAGAAACATTTTTTTTTTGTAGAAACATTTTTTGACAATTGTTTTCTGACATTTTAGGATTGAGATTTTTCTCCCCCTCTCTTCTCCCTACGTCCTTGAGGCAGTAATAGTCTAATATTGCTACTTATTTTCTTAAGTGTAGCGTCCCAAATCTGTGATGCAGTTACCAAGTTAAAATGGACCTATAGAGTGCTTTGAGCCTGGGGTAATTTGTCTGAAGAAACCCTGTATGTGAAATGAGGGTGCCCCAGAAACCACAGAGGTAATCAAAGGATCCATAAACAAAGTTATCTCAGTGGTTTGCATCTATCAAAGAGTCTTGTATGATTTTTAACAGTTTCATGAAAAGAAATAACATTCCCTTCTTCAACCATGGCGCCCTTCCTGACTTAGAGCTGTATACTTTCTAGCTATGAGAAGAACAAGCTGGTCCTGTATTTCCTAAGCCTCTTTCATTTACGGATTTCTGAGTGATCTAGAGGCATTGACTCATTAATTCCTGTGGAAACCCTGAAAGTATGCAGTTTCTGTGAGTTTTGTTTTTAGTTAGCTATGTCTCTGACACACCAAGTGATTCATTCGTCAGAGATGAACCCACATGAGAATCTGGATGGTATTTCATACATTACCAGTGCTCTGAATGCTTCCTAGGGGACATTCAGCATCTTTTCAGCTTCCCTAAGTCCTGCTCAATCTTATCTTTTTGACTTGGAGAAGGGTGGGGTGAGGTGATGTATGTACAACTTTTATAATGCTAGAAATGGTAAAAATAGGTGTTTGAGGGAAGAAAGAAGGAAATAGTTTGCGGCCAGACTTTTGCAAAATTCTGAGGTAGTTCATGTTTGATTTTCTCCATTGAATCCATATTTTTAACAGAACTATCATAGATCCACCATCCATTATTACTTGTCATCCTCAGTAGCACCTTATGTTTAAGATCTTTCCTGTATCCTACCTATCTTTAAAACTATTTTCTCTTCTTTTCCTTTGGAGCCCATTCCCTACTTTGATAGTTTATCTGATCATCTAATTCAGGATAAGATATTAATTTGTTGTTATTCAGTCATTTCAGTCATAATAGCCAGAAGGAAAGGATAAAAATATAAGAATTAGTCAGGATCACATAAGACTTACCAATAAGCTACTGATAGAGGAAAAATCCTGGCATGCAACATACCAAAAAGTAAAAGAAAAAGGTTTGCAACCTGAAGTTACTTATCCTGAAAGAAAGACTGAGTATAAATTTATTAGGGGAAAAATGGATTTTTATTAGAGGATTTCCAAGATTTCCTGATGAAAATATTAGAGCTGGGTAGAAACAGTGAAATGTAAACACAGGAATCAAAAGAGACCTAGAAAGGTAAATATATTTTAGCAACTGCTAGGGACTAAACAATGAAAAAGTACTTACATTCTAATAGAGAGAAAAGAGACAAATGATCCCTCAGACTCTTATCTTCAAGAATCATATACATAATATGGTTAATAAGAGAGACTAGTGATGGTTTTGTTCTGTTTTGAAACTATGAAGAAAGGAAAGAAAAAATGGTAAGGAGAAATGAAAAAGATGGTTGAACTTAATGTGTGTTGTAATTTGGGCGTGTGAGAAGACAAATATACAAAAAAGGGGAAAAGTATTTGGGGGAGTAGGCACCCCATGATCTGAGCCAGAAAAGGTGGGTTGAATGCACACACACACACACACACACACACATCAGCATTGAGTTTAGTGTAGTTAATCACTCAAAGTATTTGATACTGGTTAAAAGAAAAATGGAAAAGTTGATTAGTGGGACAGTTTAGGACCTCAAGATCCAAAAGTAAATTAATCTAGTAGCATAGTGTTTGACTAACCTAAGGACTCCAAGTACTGAGGTAAGAACTTATTCAACAAAAACTTATGGGAAAAATAGAACAGAAAATAGATTTCTACTAATATTTCACACCAAATGAATGCATGGCCTAGATGTGAAAGGTCTAGTAAACAAATTCAAGGAGAATAGAAGGAAATAACCACTGTACCTTTTAAAGCTATATCTAAGAGAATTCTCATTCAAATGGAATAGAGAAGATCATAGGAGTTAATGTCAAACAATTTTATTTACCTAAAATTGAAAAATTTTTGCACAAAAGAAATCTATGTAGATAAAATTAGAATGGCAACAGTTAACAGAGTAAGAGAATTAATAAATGGTTAAATGTTACTAGGCATGTACCCTAAAGAGATCAAAGAAAGAAGAAAAGACACATGCATCTAATTACACTAGCTCCTCATCATAGCAAAAAACTAGAAACTAAAGGGATGTCCATCTACTGATGAATAGCTTAATAAATTTTGGTATATGAAAGTAATGGAATATAATTTTGCCAAATAAGTGATGAAATGGACAGTTTCAGAAGAAACTGAGAAATTCTCTGTGATCTAATGCAGAGTGAAGTAAGGAGAATTAGAAGAACAAGTTTTACAATGTTGTTGTTGTTCAGTCCTTTAAGTTGGGTCCAATTTTCCATGACTCTTTTTGATGTTTTCTAGGCAAAGATACTGGAGTGGATTGTTGATCCTTCTCGTGCTCATTTTATAGATGAGGAAATAGAGACAAGCAAGGTTAAGTGACTTGCCCAAGGTCATACAACTGGCAAGTGTCTGAGGTTGAATTTGAAGTAATGAAGATTAGTTGTTCTGACTTCAGACCTGTCACACCGTCCATTGAGCCACCTAGCTATTTTATAATAATAGCATTATGAAGAAAATGACTTTGAAAGACTAGAACTGTCATCAGGGCAATGACTAACCACAATTGTAGGTAACTAAAAATGTAGCATGCTACTTACTTCCACCAGAGAGATGATGGACTTAAAATGTAATTATATATATTTTGGATATGATTGATTTGGGGATTTGTATTGCTGGACTATGATCCTTTGTTATGAAGGTTTTAAAATTGTTCACTGAAGGTGGGAGGGGAAGTGGGAGGAAAGAAAATAAATGTTTATTAAAAAAGATGTATCTATAGAGCCTATGACTAAGCAGTTCTCAAAAGAAGAAAAAGAGACCATCAACAACCATATAAAAATTGCTCTAAGTCATTAATATCAAGAGGAATTTGAATTAGAACAATTCTGAAGTTCCATGTCAGGCAAGTCCATCAATTTGTTAAAGATGATTTTTAAAAAGGAAAATTATCACAATTGGAAGGACTGTGAAATATTAACATATTGTTGGAGTTCTATGAATTGGTATAGCTTTACTGGAAAGAAATTTGGAACTATTCCCCCTTGAATCACTAAGCATATCCTTCGATCCAGTGATATTACTATTAGACCTAACCCCTAAAAATTTCAAAGAATAAAAGAACCAAAATGTAGAAAAATGACTGTAATAGCTTTTTATGTAGTAGGGAAAAAAACTGGAAACCAATAAGGCCCTTATAATTTGGGAAATGCCAAACCAATGATTGTATATGAATGCACTGGAATATCCTTGTGCTATAGAAAATGATGGTACATATTCAGATGTAGAGTAAAAAAGGTAGAACCAAGGGAACAATTTTTACAATGACCACAACAGTGTAAAGAAAAACAACTTTGAAAGACTTAAGAACTCTGGCCAATTCAACTATCAACCATAAATGCAGATATTCGAGGCTGGAACTTCTGTAATGAGACTTTGGTGTATTCCCAGATCTCCTAAGATGGAAACATCTATGTGTGAGACACCAGGGACCTGCTTCTGAGAGAAGATATTTCTTATAGGTCTCACCTCGTGGCCAAAGGTAGCATCTTTCCTTTGATTATATACCTGCAACTTGAAATCCACTGGATTGAGGTATGGCCTTTCTCTTTCTGATGGCATCCAGGAATGAAGGACAGCTGGGTAAGTAAGGATTACTTTCCCCTTTAGGTCTTGTGTCCCTGAAAAATGGAATTTGAGTCTTGACCTTGTGTCGTTTGTCCTTTTTAGTTCTAGGTGCAGATGATGGAGCCTCTGACTGAGAGTCTGAACTGAATGCTGTTACCATTCTCACAAAGAAGTCTTGAGAAACCAGGGTCTCAGGATGAATGTCCAAAGGGACTTTGGACTTGGAACTTGGTGGGACTGATGCCGTGTAGGAACCGAGCTAAAATATAAACTCGATTTCTCTTTCACTTCTCCCCAGAAACATAGGTGGGGGGGGGAGGGGATTATGCTTCTGAAATATTTGGGAGGATCCATTTGTTCTTATTCCTTGTACAGACCGGAGACTTGCATCCCCTTAAAAGTACTAGAGAGTCCGTGGCAGCAAGGTGGCTCAGTGGATTGAGAACCAGGCCTAAAAATGAGAGGTCCTGAGTTCAAATGTGAACTTAGACACTTCTTAGCTATGTGACCCTGGGCAAGTCATTTAACCCCACTGCTTAGCCCTTATTGCTTTTTTGCCTTGGAACCAATACACAATATCGATTCTAAGACAAAGGCAAGGGTTTGAAAAAACGTACTAGAGAGCATGAGGAAGTAGTGAAATGTAACACACTCAATACTCAGGTTGTGAGCTCACTGTTAGACCTCCTTTATGTTGACAGAAAGGAGACAAATAAGACAAATAAGAAGCATGGAATGTCATAATATCATTGGACATGGCCAATAGGGAGATCTATTTTGTGTGATTGGATGGTACAGTGGATAAAGTTTCAGACTTGGATTCAGGAAGATCTGAGGTGAAATCTAATCTCAGATACTCAAGTTACTTGATCTTTGTTTCGGTTTTCTCACCTATAAAATGAGGATAATAATTGCAGCTTCCTTGATGTTGTAAGAATGAATTGAGATTATATTTGTAAAGTACTATATGAAAGCTATTTTTATTACAATTTATTATGAGGATCAGTTTTTTTGAAGGAAAGAGAAACTCTTGTGATAGTAATGTTAAAAGAAAGGGAGAAAGAAGAAAAGGAGGAAAAGGAAACAGCAATAAAGAAAGAAAAGAAAGGAAAGTGAAGAGCATTAATGAAACTTTTTTAAAAAAGCATGGAAGGGAACACAATGAAGTTTAGAGGGAAAATAAAACAGCCAGGACAGCTTTTAGAATCAATAGGTTGAATTTAATACATATTTTAGAAACCTCTTCCACACTAAAAAAATGGAATATGCAATGGAATTTATGACTTTGTATAAAATTTTCTTTTTTTCCCTTCTTTGCATATAGAAATGGCCATTTTGGTATGTTTTTAAGTTCAGAAGAGCAACATATTAAACCAAAAAATAAAAGTATCTTTCTATCAAAGAAGAAATGAATCATGTGAATTTCAAATTTGGGAGAGATTGGAGTAGTATCTGGGAACATGGGAAGCCTAAAAAGTTCCTAAAGTAAGAGATGCCTGCTTTACCTAGGTAGACTTCATAAAGACTCTACGTAGAGTAGCTCTGAAAAGAAAACGTGAAGATCTGGCAACCAGACTTCCGGGTTAAGACAGCTGCCGTTTAGAGGTAGGACTCTTCCTTTCCTCACTACCTACCAATACAGAGTCCCTCAAAAGGACAAAAAAAACAAGTTCAGATGAATGAAGGGGCTCCACAGTAGGGTGCAGCATTGAAGGCATGTGGGATTTGGGCATTTCCACACTCTAAGGGAGGTGAAATAGCTCCCACCAAAATGAGAGCTGATCAACCTTCTCCCACCCCACCTATGGTCCCAAAGTCAGAGCCAGCACACCAGAATCAGAGCGAGCAAGGGGCAATCTCTGGGTTCTTGGGAGCTGTCTAAGAACACCAGAAACTTAGCCCTGAGAGCAGCTAGACTTGGGACTCCAGCAGGCTGAAGTGTGCGGACCTTGGGTATGGAGACAGAGCAGTGAGGGATGGCACACAGTAGAAGCCACAGAGACTTGAAAAGTAGCCTCAGACAAAAACAGTTCAGTAGGTCTGTACACAGAGAGCCTGCCCTCCTCACTCAGACTTTTGCCTGGGAAGGGAAGGAAAAACCAGCATAGCAATGGCCAGCAGTGCTCAAGAAATACAATCTTCAACCACCAAAAAGAACAAGAGAAAGGCATTGATCCTGGATAATTTTTATGGAGAAAAAAGTCCAGGCTACAGAGGAGACAGCAGAAGTCAACAAACAAGTAAACACATCCAAACCTCCCCCCAAAAATGGAAACTGGTCACAAGCTCTTGAAGGATTCAAATCTGAAATTATAAGAAAGATAGAAGAAAACTGGCAAGAAAAGTGGGAAATAGATAAAAAAGAAAACAACAGTTTAAAAGACAGAATTTCCTAATTAGAAGAAGAAGCCCAGAAATCAAATGAAATATTAAGCAAATTGAAGATCTGGCATCCAGAGATACAATGTAGAAATCATTTTGTCAAGGTCTCCTTTTGATTGCCTTTGTCCTTGCCATTAACATGCAGGTGTTTTCCCCCCCTTCCTCTTATGTTGGGAAAGAGCAGGAAATATTTCTATCCTTCTTGGCTTGTCCCAAGGTTGTGTTAATAATAGCAATTAGGTCCTACACTAACACTAAAAGGAAAGGAGGAGGTACGTAGGAGCCACTGAACAACAGGAGCGGGGTTGGAAGATGATGGGCCCTTCATGTTAGTTATTTTACGATGTGTCATGAGTTTCTTGTAATTGGCACCTGGAGGTGGAATACAAAGCTCATACTCCCCAGCATGGGTGGATATACTGCCAACTTGTTGTTCTAGCCTGTATTTCCCCTGAAGGAGTAGAAATACTATGTATTGTAGTAGACCTGGCATTTTCATTTGTTTGTGTTAAAAAGTAACTGCGATGATTCCTGGGGGACTTGACTTTTTAAGCTCTTGAGATATCCATCCACCCAAGTCCTGCAAGAGTCAAGAGTGAAGGGACAATCTTTTTCTTCTTACTTTTCCCCTACCCACCAAAAGATGTTAGAGTTAAGGCACCTGTTCTCAAACAGGATGGTGGGAAAGAGAATGAGACAGTACTGCCTTGGAGAGAAATATCCCCAAAGTAAAGACAATTGAATCATGGAAATAGCACTAGATTTGAAATTATGACCTGGGTTTGAATTTTGCTTCTAACATTTATTAACTGTATAACGGTGAGCTGGTCACTTAGCCTCTCTGAAACTTAGTTTCATCATTTGTAAAGCTGGCATAATTATAGGGATTATGAGGAAAAGAAGAGTAAAATGTGGTCTTAATGTTTTGAGTATGTGTGCCTTGAATCCAGTGGTACATGCCTTGTACTTAGGAATTCCCCAAAGACCTTATCCCAGGTCTATTTTGGTGATTACCATCTCTATGGGGCTGACTCCCATTATTTAGTATTAGTCTCTCCCATTGCTCATCTTTAATCAGGTGGCATTTACTTCCACAATATATATACTATCCATCCCCTTCTTGTCATTCATTTAGCCACCATTCTGTTTCATATTCTTCCCATCCAGAGTATTGCAATTGGCTCTTAACTGATCTTCCTGTATCCAGTCTCTCTTCTCTATAATTCATCCTCCACCAAGTTGCAAAATTGGCTTCCCTAATGCCCAAGCCTGTCATAACTCCTGTTCTTTCTTCAGTGCCTCTCAGATAAAACTACAAACTCTTCTATTTGGATTTTTTAAACCTTCACAATCTTCTTTCAACCTGTCTTCCTAGGATCATTCCACATTACTCTCCTTCATCCATGGTACAATTCATCCAAACTGATGTACTTTCATTTCCCTGCATATGGCATTCCATTTCCCATCCTATTCCCCATGCCTAGAATCCATTCCTTCTCACTTTTGCACCATCCCTGGCTTCCTTCAAGACTCAATACTGAGGTTCCATCTCCTCCAGGAAATATATCCTGCCCTACCACTGCCTACCCCCAAGTTTCAATATCCCCCAATCAGAAATGGCTTTCTATATTCTTTGTCTCTAATTTATATTTAATTCTTTGTGTACATTACCTTTTCTGCTAATAAAACATAAACTTCTTGAGGGAAAGGGTTTTCATTTGAAGGAGAGATGATACGTTCCTGGGTTGCTATACTATAGAGTCTTCTCAAGGACATCTATGGCCACCCAAAAAGGATCAACCTATCAATCCACCTGGAGTGAAAAAAATAACCCAAACAAATGGATGCAGAATCAGTTTTGACTAGATTATGACCTGCAGCAGTAGTATGTGTTGTCCATGAATTAGTGTATCAGTGAATATGTCTTGGTCAACACTTACACATGTATAAAGAACTGGATGTAGGATTTAACAGGATCAGAAGAGTAGATTGCCTTTGAGAAACTGTACAGCACTTTCAGTGATCTAGAGCTTCCCTTTTCAGTAAAAATCCATTTAAAAAATAATATCATTCCTTACTCCATGCTGTATTGTTTTACAATGATGACCCTGGATTCTTTTTTTTTTAAACCTCTACCTTCCACTTTGGAATCAATACTGTGTATTGGTTCCAAGGCAGAAGAGTGGTAAGGGAATTGCTTTATATTGCTGTCAATATTTTCTCTGTAAATGAAACCAGAAGACATCTAAATGAATGGATAGCTCACAGGTACCCCTTGAGGTCCCAAATAAACAAATTGGGATAGTTGGCTTTACTGTGTCCTCAAAGGCAAGAACAAATATTATTTTGTGGTATACTTGTTTATTCCCCTTGTAGTGCCCATGAGGAACATGTCAAACAAACCACTATAATATAATTGCAACCTTTTTGCCCATAATTCTAACCTTTTGAGATCTTATGGGATGCTCACTCTGTTATTCAATATTAAATATCCTCCTACCTGTTTACTCTTAAAATTTATAGATATGTCATCTATACTTTTCATTTAAGTCACATGTTAAACAACAAAGGAATGATTATAGACATTTGTGTCACTTTACTAGAGACATCATTCCAGGTCCATTTGAGGACTTTCTGGTTCAGTTTATTCAAGGGCTACCAGTTTCACCACATAATTCATTCACAAAGATAACACGAGAGACTTTGATAAAATATTTTGCTGAAATCTAAATCTGCTCTCCTTTTCTGATCAACTGATCTCATAGTCAAAAAAGGAAATGAAGTTGATCTGGCATCTTAGAATTGATACTAACTATTGGTTCCAAAGCAGAAGAGTGGTAAGTGCTAAGTAACTGGGTTTATGTGACTTCCCCAGGGTCACACAGCTAGGAAATGTCTGAGCTTAGATTTGAACCCACGATATCCCATCTCCAGGCCTGGCCCTCTATCCACTGAGTCATCATGTAGCTACCCTGCATGGCCTCTTCTTAGAGCAATGTTGGTTCATGGTGATCATTGCTTCTTTTTTCTAAATTCTTACCATCTAAAAAATTCTATTCTATTGCATGTTAGCTATGGGAGGGGGGTCTGAGGAGGGGAAGGAAAGAATATGAATCATGGAACCGTGGAAAAACTTTTCTTAATCAATAAAAAAATAAAATAAAAAAATATATTCTAGGGTTTTTCCAGAACCCCTAGTCAAGCTTACTAGTCTGTATTTAAAAGTTTCTGCTTGCTTCTTTTTTTTTTTGAAAAGTGATTTAATATTTGCCCTTCTGTAGCACAACAGTATATCCTATCCCAGATAATCTTTTAAAGATCACTGATAGTTCAAGGATCACATACATTGTATATTCTTTAGTTCCCTGAGACATAATTCATCTTAGTCAAGTGACTGAAATTTATTATTTTTTTGTTTAGAATATTTTTCCATGGTTACCTGATTCATAATTTTTCCCACCTCTCTCTCTTCCCCTGTTCTGGTGCTGACAAGCAGTTCCACTGGGTTCTATATGTATCATTGTTCTAAACCTATTTGTATGTTATTCATATTTGCAGTAGAGTGATCCTTTAATGTCAAAACCCTAATCATATTCCTATCGAACCACATAATAGAGCATATATTTTTCTTCTGTATTTCTGCTCCCACAGTTCTTTCTCTGAATGTGGATAGCATTCTTTCTCCTAAGTTCCTCAGGACTGCAGTGACTAGAATTTATTGAAGATAACTAGTTGAAAATAATCATCTCTTCCCTTATTTTGAGTTTCAACTCTTTTAATAATTTTGTTTTATCTTTTCATTTTTGCCAAGTGTTCTTGGCAAAGAATATTTAAAACAGAAACAAAATAAGGGTCCAGTGGTTCTCCTTTTTTTCTGTCACCTGTTAATATCATTCTACCTTGAGCATGTGGCCATGTCACCATATGGCCATGAATGCGTGGTGCTGATATCTTCTGTCTCTATTATGTTTATTCTCTCCATGTGTTTAGTGGATGACCATTAAAGATGTAATGGACCAAAGTCATGACCTTGTGATGGTTCTAAACCTTCAATGGTTTATAAAAGCCAACAGAGTTTCAGCAACTGGAATCTTTAGCAAAATCTTTGGGTAACCAAAACAGCCAAGACAAGTGAGGAACTAGCTCTGAGGAATGACTTGCTTGGTCCTGCACTTTAGTAGATGATTGAACAACTAAAAGATTGTGTCCTGTAGCATGAGAGTTAACTCAAGTATCAGCTTTGCCATGCCCAGAAAAGACTTTGATGCAGAAACTGTCTGGTAATCACTATTTAAAGTTTTTTCAAGTCACATGGGTTGATGGGGATATGATTGGGGATGTAATCTCTAAACGATCACCCTAGTACTAATATCAATAATCTGGAAATAGGTCTTGATCAATGACACATGTAAAACCCAATGGAATTGCATTTTGGCTATGGGAGTGGAGTGGGATGAGGGGAGGGAAAGAACATGAATCACATAATCAGAGAAAAAGTTTCTTAATAAATAAATAAATAATGAAAAAAAATAAAGTTTTTTTCAAGGCCTGAGGGTGTGTGTGTATAGAGGGGAGAGTATGCCTTCTCTGTGGGAATATTGTATATTTATTAATAAATATTGTACTTTTTTAGTAAATATTACTTTGTAAAAGTTAATTCTTGATGATTAACCAATTATATTGAAGACAAACAAGTTGGTTAACTGATGGTTAGGGCATAATAATTGATGATTTATATTGAGGGGAATACACCAGATGTGAGTCTGTGAGCAATAGTATTAGACAATAGTGAACTCCCAGGGTTATACCTAGGCTTTAGGGACTTGACCCACTAGCCTAAATAAGGAAGGGGTTGGGAGAAAGAGTCCTAGAACCTGTATGCTACATGTATTTGTTGACATCAGTTCAGTCAGCTACTTTTTTATACCATTTTTTAGTATGTAACATAACATATAATTTGTTATAAATATGTAACAAATTACAATAAATATGTTTATCCAAGAGAAACAAATTTTCACATTAGGTATGCACCAAAATGTGTCTCATTCTTCACTCCCCTTCACTACCAGCCCCCCCTCTTCTTCAAGAAGGCAGGTAGTATGTTATAGGTAGTATGCGTATCATATGACACATATTTCCCTCTTCATCATATTGTGAGACAAGATACGTATTGCTTACACTAGAGAAAAATTCATGGAGGAAGTAAAGTGAGGAATGGTATATTTCAATCTGCATTTGGATTCTGCCTTTTCACTCTATGGTGGTGGATCTTCTTTTTCATCATGAGTCTCTAGGAGTTATCCTGGATGCTTGCCTTGTTGATAGTTCAGTCATTCACAGTTGATCATCATACATTATTGTTGTTTCTGTTCTTGATTCTGCTCACTTCACTTTGCATCACTTCATTTAATTCTTTCCTGATTTTTTGTGATCATCTTGTCTGTCATTTCTTGTGACACAATATTCCATTATAGACATATACCACAGCTCATTCACCATTCCCCAATTTAAAAAGTAATTGATAGATTCTTGCTAAACCCTAAAGCAAACAGATGCTACCTTAAAGTGCTACCTGTGCAAAAATCTTAAGCAAGAATTCAATTGGCAAAAAATTTTGCATAAATTTAAATCCAGTTATCTACTTCCTTTCTCATACTCTTGTTGTCAAACTTATTACCCTGGCTACCTATTTTATTTTTCAGATGGCTCTAATTATTAGAATGATAATACTAATGCCTTCCCTTTGAGATTATTTACACTTTTTTCTGCAGGTATGTGTCTGTATATATACACACAAAAAACATATACACATATACATACACACATATGTTTGTATCTGGATAACACACATATCTTGTTTGCTCATAGTTTTTTACACACTGTCTCCTCCATTAGAATATTAGTTTATTAAAAGTAGGGACTGTTTTTGCCTTTTTTTTTTTTTTACTCCCAGAATTTAGCATAGTTCATGGAATTTAGGAGGCATTTAAGAAATGCTTTTTGACTTGACTGGATTTGATCTGGAAACCTTTCATATTAAATTGAAATTTTCCTCCCTACGCCTTCTATTAATCCTAATTCTGCCCTCCAGGCCCAGGTTTAATGCTTCTTTTACGTGACAGCTCTTCAAGTATTTAAATACATCTACCATATCCTCCTGTAGTGTTTTCCAGATTGAACATTCCCATTTTTCAATCAGCACTAATAGTGATCCTATTAGAATAAAATGAGGAAGAATGAATAATTCTTTATGCTCAGGTTAAGAAATAATATTTGTTTTTTGTTTTATTTTTTCTTTATTTTATTCCAGTAACAAATTTCCATGTGTTTCCCAGGGTTACATGATTCATGTTGTCTCCCTCTCCTTTTTTCCCCCCTCCTAGAGTTGGCAAGCAATTCCATTGGGTTATATATGTCTTATAACTCAAAACGTATTTCCATATTATTCATTATTTGTGAGAGTAATCTTATAAAACCAAAACTCCTAATCATATACCCAAATAAGCAAGTGGTAAATCATATGTTTTCTTCTGTATTTCTACTCCAACAGTTCTTTAAGAAATAATATCTGGGGGGGGCAGCTGGGTAGCTCAGTGGAGTGAGAGTCAGGCCTAGAGACCGGAGGTCCTAGGTTCAAACCCGGCCTCAGCCACTTCCCAGCTGTGTGACCCTGGGCAAGTCACTTGACCCCCATTGCCCACCCTTACCACTCTTCCACCTATGAGACAATACACCGAAGTACAAGGGTTTAAAAAAAAAAAGAAATAATATCTGAAAGGCAAGAACCTTTGAAATAAAATGTAAGGGCCTTAAAACTTTGAGACCAAGGCATATAAGAATCCAGTTGAAGGAACTGAAGATATTTAACATGTAGAAGAGAAAAACTCAGGAAGCTAAGATAATTACTTTAGATGTTTGAATGACTGTCAGCTGGAAGACTATTAGACTTGTTCTACTTGGCCCCAAGGACAGATTAGCTTCACTGGCAGAAATGGCAGAGGAATATTTAGACTTGACATAAAGAGATACTTCCTAATAATTAGGGCTATAGTGGAATGGGTTGCCTTGGAAGTTAATGAGTTCTTCAGCAGAGATCTTCAAGAAAAAGCTAAATGACCAACCACTTGCCAAGAAAGTCAGATAAGGGATACTGTTTGGATATGGACTAGAAACTTCTTGACTTATCTCTGACTCTAATATCCTATGATTCAAGATCACATGTTATCTAATACGTTCTTAGGCTGCTTTAAAATAAATGAACCTTTGTGTTAATTTAGAAAGGCATCTCTCTAAGACTAAAATCAACCAATGGATAAGCACCTTTATGTGCCAGGCACTGTGTTCAGTGTTAGGGATAAAAATAAAATAAAGGAAACAATTCTTCCTGCAGAGGAGCTATATAAGTTGCAGAGCAGATGTCCGTTTGAATTGGTAGAGTGAATTCTCTCAGCAAGAGTCCCCCAAATTTATGAAATCACACGCCCAGTTAAACCACCACCATTGCTGCAATAACTTCAACTGATCAACAAATACGTTTCTTACAGAAGGTACAGAAGTTAGCAAGAATCTAAATCAATTCAATTGAACAAACATTTCTTAAGCATCTACTAAGCCCATTGGGGCCATCAGTATACATTTATTAAGCACCTATTCAATATGCCAGACCTCTTGTTAAGCCCTGGGGATACAGAAAAAAGGAAAAAGATAGTCTTTGTCTTCAGGGACTTCACTATCTAATAGGAGACAATTCTGCTAGAAGCTAGTGAAAATATACACTTTAAGAAATGATGTGGTCCCTTTCCTCATGCAGTTTAAATTCTGCTTGGAGGGTAAGTGAAGCACACATAGCTAGGAAACACAATCTATTAATACTCAAATGAACTGGAAAGGTGTAAAGCAGGGTGCTATGTAGGGTGAGAGGGAAGGGGTATCCCTGAGAGGAATAGGGAGGAATGAATGAGGTAGCACTGTTGTAGGGCTTTATAAGATAGATAGCTATTCAACAGATAGGGAGGGGGGCCATCTTTT
The DNA here is from genome assembly GCF_016433145.1 of Gracilinanus agilis. Lineage (NCBI taxonomy): Eukaryota > Metazoa > Chordata > Mammalia > Didelphimorphia > Didelphidae > Gracilinanus > Gracilinanus agilis. The sequence continues at coordinate 200,088,236 of NC_058134.1, read as the reverse complement.
ATTGTGGTAAGAGACTTGAGGAACTTAGAGACATTCAAAAGGCTGAGTGAAGGCCATTTGTGGCTTAGTACTCATATATGAATTCAAATGAGAATCAAAACTCAACTTTAATGAAAGTGAACATGTTTATTAATAATATCATTCTGAAAAAGTAAGGAAAGGAAACAGTGAAAAAAAGAGAAAGCAGTGGATATCAATAGCTGAAATGGATTCAAGGGAAATCATTATTACAAAGGAAAAGAAGTCCAAGAGAACTGCATGTTCCATGAATAAAAATTACTATCCTAATAGCACAAACAAAGACTAACTTGATGTATGAGAAAGATGAGAAGTGTAGAAAGAACTGAGTTGGCTGAGCTGAGAGCTGTTTAAAAAGTTAAAATGCAAACGCAAATGAAATAAGAAGTGGAAATAGCAAGAAAAGACAAAAGGAAAAGCAGCTGGGACATGAAGAGAGAAAACAAGTAAGATTAAAACAAGAAATGAAATACAACTGGAACTGGGAAAAGAGAGAAAGAAAAGTGGAAAAAAATTTCTTTAAAGGCAAAAGGCATAAGAGAAGGCAAAATAAAATATTGGCCTTTTATTCAATTGAAAGAGGAGCCTAATCATTGGTGACAGCAAATTATAGCTACCCGTATTTCTATAACACTTCAAGATTTAAAAAGTCCTTTCCTCATAACAATTCCATGAGAAAGGCATGTTATTCGGTCTTGTCCAACTCTTTGTGACCTCATTGGGGTTTTCTTGGCAGAGATACTGGAGTAATTTGCCATTTCTTCTCCAGCTCATCTTACAGATGAGGAAACTGAGTCAAAAAGGGTTAGTGACATGCCCAGGGTCACACAGCTAGTAAATGTCTGAGACCAGAATTGAACCCAAGAAGAGGACTCTTCCTGACTCTAGACCTGGGAACTCTATCCACTATATCACCTAGCTGCCCCCATGAGAAAAGCAAAGGAAGTATTTAATGAACATTTGACACCATACACAACTGAAGCTTCACCTCGGCCATGTGGCTTTTAAATGGTTTATTGAAGATTGCATGGAGCAAAGCTGGGATTTAAACTTGAAGTCTTCTGACTTAAAAATCAGTGGTATTTCTTCACTTGTTAAATAGCAATAGTAATACCTGCATTGTTAGAAATATTGTTTTCTGTAATGGACAGAGAGCCAGCCTCAGAGTCAGGTATATCTGGATTCAAGTCTACCCTTTGATGCATAATGGCTATGTGACTCTGGGCAAGTTATTTAGACTCTCAGCACTCAAGACTATAAATTACTGAACAGCTGCTGATTTTCATCAGGACTCCTCCAAAGAATGCCTTGTAATACTTTGCCTCACAGGGTTTTTGTGAGGACCAAGTGGGGTCAGTCAACAAGAATTTATTAAGGTAGCCTCTGTGCTGGGGAAACAAAGAAAAACACTCCCATTCTAACTGGAGAAAGAAGATGCAAACAGCTTTTCATACAAGATGGAGAGAGACAGAGAGAGAGAGAGAGAGGGCAAATGGAAAGAAATCTCAGAGAAATGTGCATCCAGGGCTGAGAGAATATGAGGGAGGCTAGGTGTCAACCACACTAAGGAAGACACTTTCTTGATTACCAGTGACTTATCGGGATATATGAATCAGTCAATCAGTCAGTCAATAAACATTTATTAAGCATCTGGTATGTGCCAGGCAAAACCATCATAGGCAAATAGGGTAATGTCAGTGTGTAACACAAAAGGCTTGACAAAAACCTACACTTGTGAAAATATGAGACTGCTGGTCAAATCCTTCAAAACTTGGTCATAGATGGCATTACTATATGTGAATGTGAATGTGAAGCATCACATAGCTTTGCAGATAGGTACTATTTTGACCTCTTACTTCTGGTTTCTCCCAATCACATATCCATAAATGGGATCATTTTGATACCATTCCTTAGCCAGTGATGAATCACCAAAGTACCAGAATGATATTCTCTGGCAACACCATCTTTTATTTCTCTACAAACTTCTGCAAAGGAGACTTGAATTGTTTAGACATTGGTTGGTTCTCAATTCACTGATTACAGTATTCTACCAGTACTATGAAGAATCTGGGATTGGTATTGACCCCAGAACCCCAGAAAGACTAGCTGGGTCTAGACATTACAGGGTTGCAATATCTAATTGTTTCTTGATATCTAAGACTTCTCTGGGAAACTCCAAATGTACTATGTAGTAACCCTAACAGGGATAGACCTTCTCATTCAGTTTAACTGGAAAAAAAAAAAGGTATGATCACAAAGTGCCATCTTGGTATGGTAAAAATATGCTTATTCAAACAGGATAGTGAATAGGAAGATTGGAATAATGTATTATTAGAATATCAGTGGAATGCCACAAACCTCATTCCCACTTTTAACTAATTACCAAATCAGGAGAATGTTACAGATATGGTTTACCTAGAATTGTTGTTTTTTTTTTTTTAGCAAAGCATTGATCAAAGCCACACAGACTTTTCATGTTATAATCACTTGTTGACTTGAGAGTAACAATTTATCTCCTGCCCCCTGCCCCTAACGATGTAACTTACTTTCCTCTTTCTCTTCATCTTATTGTGACCTTTATCTCTTCTGTCATTATTCTTACATGTATCACATCATACTTCCATATTCATTCTCCATTACCTTTCCTTATATCCATCATATGATTGTAACCTGGGGCTTAATCTTGGGTGCAAGTATAAGACATTCCTTGTTATCGGAGAAAATGATTCCTCATCACTCTATACTTTCATGAAGAGTAGAGTTAGGGTCTGTCTGTTTGTCTGTCTTTCTCTTTCTAGATACCTCTCCACAAAGAGACCACAGGAACATGTATATTCTCTCTTTAGTTGGAAGCACTTTAAAAATCCAATTGGTTGATAAATTATATATTCATCTATATTAGTCTCTTTAAAGCATTTTCCCCTTTTCTTCTTAATCTGAATTGTTTTATTTGTGTATTCAATTTTTTCAATTTCTTATCCTTCATGTATTAGTTTCTCCCGTAGAATTTAAAATATTTTTAAATTAAATGTTATTTAATTTAACTTAAATAAGTTATAAATAATAATGTCATTCTTTTTATTATAATACGCAATATACTATACTATAAATAAAAACAATAAATTAAATCAAATATTTTATTCATTATAAGTACATGTAAATTATTAAATATAAATATTATTAAATTAAAAAAATTTTAAATAAAATTTTGAAAATAAAAAATAAATATTAAAAAATATAAAAATATTTTAAAAATAAAAATTTAGAAATCCTTTATTAGGAACTCCTTTAAAATGGCTCTACCCTAAAACTAGGGTACTTGTTAGAGTATACCTGGTTTTCATTTCCTCTTTTAAACTCTAAAATGATATAGTCACTCACTCCTAATGTGTCCATTATTTACATCCCAGCAAAAATTCATCTTGGCTAATGATAGTCAGATCCAAAATAGCAGTTCTCATTACTTCCCCTACTATTTACAGAATGACATCACCATCAAGTCAAGGCAAAAAATTATTATTGGCTCTGTTTTGGGCATAGAGTTTCATCAAATATTAATATAATCAAAGTCCTCTGTCACTAATGAAGTGTGCCTCAAGATCAGGTTTAGGATTTCTTCCTCAAAGTCTTCATCCATTTCTTCTTCCTGCACAGGTGGTCTGTAGTACATTCTAGTGACAAAGCCGCTNCCTTTAAAATGGCTCTACCCTAAGACTAGGGTACTTGTTAGAGTATACCTGGTTTTCATTTCCTCTTTTAAACTCTAAAATGATATAGTCACTCACTCCTAATGTGTCCATTATTTACATCCCAGCAAAAATTCATCTTGGCTAATGACAGTCAGATCCAAAATAGCAGTTCTCATTACTTCCCCTACTATTTACAGAATGACATCACCATCAAGTCAAGGCAAAAAATTATTATTGGCTCTGTTTTGGGCATAGAGTTTCATCAAATATTAATATAATCAAAGTCCTCTGTCACTAATGAAGTGTGCCTCAAGATCAGGTTTAGGATTTCTTCCTCAAAGTCTTCATCCATTTCTTCTTCCTGCACAGGTGGTCTGTAGTACATTCTAGTGACAAAGCCGCTTTTGTTTCTGTCTCTATTCATTTTCATACAAATTTTTTCTACTGTGATTCCTCACCCTGATTCCTAGATTTCCTTATATGAGTATATCTTTGTTTTGAAACATAGTATTACTCCACCCCTATTATATACTACAGAGCAGCTAAGTGGTATAGTGGGTAGAGTGCTGGGCCTGGAGTCAGGAAGACTCATCTTCCTGAGTTCAAATATAGCTTCAGACACTTATTAGCTCTGTGACTCTGGGCAATCACTTAACTTTTTTTTTTGCCTCACTTTTCTCATCAGTAAAATGAGCTGGAAATGTCAGACCACACCAGTATCTTTGCTAAGAAAATCCCAAATGGGGTTACAAAGAATTAGATATGACTGAAAAATTGAAACATAATCCTATTTATTCACTATCCTCTTTTGAATAAGCATGTCTTTTCAAAGCCAGATTCCAGTTATGAGGCCTAACTCATCAAATCTCAGTGATAACTATATGTTAAAATTTTGCCTCTTTGCTTTAGCCAACTCGGGTTGCTTGCTTACCTGTACCCTGTGAATTTGCATGTGGATATTAGAGTGTGTTTAGTTTTGCTTTTTTTGGCTGAGTCCTTTCTTGGGTCTTGTCTCCTACGGATTTCTGGTTCCTGCATTCATCTTCCTACATTGTTGCTATTTTTTAGGTTACCTGGCTTAGATAAACAGTGATAATTTTCCCTTTCCTTTTCTTTTTCAATAAAAAGTTATTTTGATTGGGTTTGCAAAACACCTGGCAAATACATTTTTATCAGATCTTAGGTGTGTTTCAAAAAGGCACAGATTTTTTTTAGATGGTGTGAAGGGACCTAGAGATCAGTTAGTCCAGTCCTTTTCTATAGGCTCCAGAGATTAAATTACTTGCCCCAAATTGCACAATCAGTAGTATGTAGCAGAGCTAGTATTTGAGCCCTAGTGCTCTAAATCCAAATGAGATGTTCTTTCCACCCTAGCATACTTTTCTGACTCTCAGGTTTGAATTGCTTGGAGGCATTTTCATGAGTAGTGACTTGGAGAAGGGGTGTGGGAAGGAGAGTGTTATTAGCTAAGAGGAACTTTAAAAATAACCTCTGTAAACTTCTCTATTCTGAGGGACTTTCATAACTGTTAATTTTCTCACTTTATTCACTTTGAATGGCTGCTGGTTCAGTCCCAGGTAAAGGGCAGTGAGGAAAATAATTGGTTAGATTTGGAAAATAAAAAGGTTCTGTTCTGAAAAATTCATTCTATCGGAGATAGAAAAATTGGCAGTGGAATGAGTGAAATGACATCATTTTTCTCAAAATAAATGATGCCCTAGAGCCCTACACCAAAAGCACATGAACAGAAACTATTGCATACATCTTCTTCAGTGGGAAAGTAGCAAGAGCTGGCAAAAAATAGTAATGGTGGTGGGGCAGCTGGGTGGCTCAATAGGTTGACAGCCAGACCTAGAGACAGGAGATTTTTGGTTCAAATCTGGCCTCAGACACTTCCCAGCTGTGTGATGCTGAGCTAGTCATTTAACCCTTCATTGCTTAGTTCTTGTTACTCTTCTGCCTTGGAACCAATACATAGTATTGATTAGAAGGCGGAAGGTTAGGGTTTTAAAAAGGAAAAGAAGTAGAATGGCATCTCTCCACAGGTTATTTCTAGCTAAAATTGCTTCAATTAGCTTCTTCAGTTGATTTTTAGCCATGTCCAAATCTTCATGACCTCTTTTGTTGTTTTCTTGGCAAAGATAATAGAGTGGCTTGCTATTTCTTTCTCCAACTCATTTTACAGATGAGGATACTAAGGCCAAAAGGGTTGAGTGATTTGTCTAGGGTCACAAGGCTATATTTAACTCAAGAAAATGTCTTATTGACTCGAGCTCCAGCATTCTATCCACTGTACCACCTCGCTGTCCCAACTAGTGGATCTTCCAAAATGTGACCTAAAGCAACTCCATGTAGCCACTTGCAACCAATTCTCAGTAAGAAAATTATAATTTAATTTCAACTGACCTCAAATCAAATAATGGTTCACATAACTTTGAAGCTTAAGTGACTTTTCTGACCTTTATGAAATTTCTTTATCCTACAAGATTATTACTGAGAACCCATAGACTGTGCAGGGAGCAGAAGATTTCAGTTTCGTGGGATGCTGCCAACTTATTAGTGGTGTATACTTTCGGTCAGGTGACTAGTGTGACTCAAGTCCTGTTTGGACTGTATCTGCTTGGTTATAGGAAACAGAGGAAGGAGAGTTAGAGTCTTCAGAAGTTTTCTGGGAGATCTAGCTCGTCTTTTAAGGTTATTCCTTACCATCCCTTCCAAATCTGGTTTGCGCAGCTTCCTCCAAACTCTTTCATATCAGTAAAACCAAATTATTCCAAATTTGTAGAATTGCAAGAATAAGTGTCATGTGTCCCTCCCCCTGCTTCCAAGTTGGATCACACTTAATTTATAACAGTAAAATAATAGTGATTTTAAGATTTTAAATTCTATCACATCCTCTGGTAAGTCATTCCAATAGTTAGTGAGCCCAACAGTTTTTTCTGACTTTTATTTAATCTAAATCTAGATTATCTTTGGATAAACCAGAAAATCTCTGCATTTTAATTCATTTTTGAATTTGAATTTAATTCAATTTTGTCCTGCTCATAGACTTTAAGGGGAAAATAGTCAGCAATGTTAAAGCTACTGGGGAGGAAATTCATTCTTATTCTTCATGTTGCTCCATTCAGGGATGCCCTTCTCTTTCCTCTCCACCAATCCATGGCACTTCTATCCTTTGAAATATTATTTAAGATTCCCTTTCTTTATGAATATTTTAGGTAATGGCTTATTTCCTCTCCCCTCCACCCTGATTGATCATTTGCCTGTCTGATGAGGAAATTCACATACGGAGTTTACCTTATATAAATTAAATTACCTTATATAAATTATATAAATTAACGTTAAAAAACAAGTCCTTCTACTTTAGAATCAATACAAGCATCAGTTCTAAGGTAGAAGATCAGTGAGGGCTAGGCAATAGGGGTAAGTGATTTGCCCAGGGTCACACAGCTAAGAAGTGCCTGAGGCCAGATTTGAACCCAGGAACACCCCCTCCTTCTCTAAACCTGGTGCTTTATCCACTGAAAAATCTAGCTGCTCTAATAAATTAACTTCTAAAAACAATCATCTTAGTAATCGTTTGAGAATATTTTCTAAATGAATGTGATACTGCCTCTGGGTTACTGTCCAAACAGTCCTTGCCCTCAAAGGTTGGGTGCCTAGGAGGCAGCTGACACTAATTTGATGAGGTAAAACTCCTTCACACTTCATAAAGTCTAACAAGACTTAGACTTCTTTTTTATTTTACCCCCTCCCCCAACAAGTTAGCACCTCTTATCTCTGCTACCAGTGTTATAATGAATTTCTGGGACAAGATCATCAGTTGGAGACCTCCAAATGTACCCAGGTGCCATGAGCCAGGGCCAAAAGTCAGTTGGAGCCAACCCTATGAATACCCATCATGCACAACACAAAGAGGGCTCATTCTGGAGCAATCTTGGGTGGCAGGAGGTTCAAGAGAGGGAGGGTAGACCCTATATCTGCAATTCAGTTTTCTTGCCTGAGAAACCTAGAGAGCTATTATATCTATTACAAATAGAGCTGAGAGAGAGCAGATACCAATGTCATTCAAGAAGATCATCAACAGCCTTCCCTATTCTTTGGCCTGGCTTCTGCCAAACTGTCTCCTTTCGACAGCAGCCCAGGCAGGGAACCACTGAGAAGTTGTGTGTGTTGTCAACTTCTCTAGTTCCTCAACCTGGGGTTGGTTTGAATGTTGATATGGGCTATTAATGCGCTGTTTGGATAATGCTATGAGTCTGACTGCGTGGCTGTCTTCCCCTTCACAATGGCTTTAGATATATTCACCAACCAGGAAAAGTACTTCAATCTTTGACTTGGTATCAAACAACTGTACCTAATTCTGGCTTAACAGGGTTAGGAACAAGGGAAAGGATGGAGAATCTGGGAATGCTATTGCTAATTATCTAAGGAGATGATCAAAGCTACAGAGGTTGCTGGATCAGGTAGAGGCTGGAGATTCTTCACCCTCTCACTAACTCTGGCTTGACTTGGCCAGAGCCAGACCAAAGAATAGGGAAGGCTGTTGATGATCTTCTTGAATGACATTGGTAACTGCTCTCTCTCAGCTCTATTTGTGATAGATATAATAGCTCTCTTGGTCTCTCAGGCAAGAAAACTGAATTGCAGATATAGGGCCTACCCTCCCTCTCTTGAACCTCCTACCACCCAAGATTGCTCCAGAATGAGCCCTCTTTGTGTTGTTGTGCATGATGGGTATTTATAGGGTTGGCTCCAACTCATGGCACCTGGGTATATTTGGAGGTCTCCAACTGACGATCTTGTCACTCAAAGTGGTATCCATCTTGTCCCAGAAATTCATTGTAACACCAGTCACCTTCTGTGATTATATCAATGGACCTGGAAGGTGGGGGAACCAATCCCCCCACTATACATCAATATTTCTCAGTAATATTGTTATATAATTTTCTTTTTCTGCTTTAGGTTTCCCAGATTTAAGTATTTAGAACATATTTGTCTCATAAAAAGATTCTGATGAAATGTATTAAAATGAGAATTGCTCTTTAAATGTTTGTTATAATTCAACTATAAATCTCTCTGGACCATACCTTTCCTCTCCCCTCTCCCTATAATAATTGCTTATTCAATTTTACTTCCCAAGATTACATTTTTGGAGATCTCAACATTGGGTTCTAGTAATATAGATATTTTGCATTTTTAAGGTAATTATACATTTCTTTTAAATTCTTGGTTATGCTATCGTAAAACTTTGTGTTTGGTTCTGATAATCATTTCTTATAAATTTTCCAGTTCATTTTATTTTTAAAAAGTTACCTTTCATCTTAGAATGAATATTTTTTTGCTTTTTTAAACCAAAAGTTTTATTGATACCTTTTGATTTTACATCACAGTTATCTCTCAATACATCTCTCACAATGATTCTCCCTTTTGACAAAGAATGTGTATTGGTTCTAAGGCAGAGGAGCAGTAAGGGTTAGGCAATGATGATTAAATGACTTACGTAGGGTGATACAGTTAGGAAGTGTGCTATCATCTAAAACTCACCTGCAATTCTATATGCTATTTTATGAACAAATTGGCCTCAATAGAATACGACAAAGAGGTTATGACTTAAATACAGTGTTTAAAGAAGAAAGGAATTTGTTTGAGTAGCAATAATGTCTCTTCACCCTCCCAGGTAATCAGACTGCAAATAAGTGCTGATAAAGGTAATCTGAATCCAGATTTGAAAGGAGGACCTCTCATCTCAGGCCCGGTTCTCAGTCTACTAAACCATCTAGCCACCCCCAGTCAGTTCATTTTAAATTTTGAGATATTGATTTCTCTTCTTTTTGAACAAATTAGCTGAAATTTCATTAATTCATTAGGCTTTTTGAAACATTGGCTTTTAGTTTTTGTCATTTCTATAATCTTTTAGAATTTTGCTTATTTCTCTAATTTTTTAGTTAAAACTTTTTTGATGTTCTAGTTTTTAAATTTTACATACTAGGGTCACTAATCCATGCTTTTCCTATCTTGCTAATGTATGTTTTTATAAATATAAATTTTCATCTGAAGAAAAATTATTTTAGAAATTTCAGAAAATTTGATATGTTATTCTCTTTCACATAGTTATTGTTTGTCTGATTTGTTCATTGACACAGTAATTGTTGAGAATGACATTTTAAATATCTCCTTGAGTCTTTTGTTCATTTCTATATATTCATCACTGTATTATATTATGATCTAGATAAAGGGATAGATGATATGTTTATTTCAGATGATACAAAGCTGGGAGGGATAGGTAACATATTGGATGACAGGTTGATTTGTTGAACTGTACTAAATGAAATGGGTTTTTATTTGTTCATTAAGAATTATCTTTCTCTACCCCTCATCCCCTTGTTCTTACTCCCCTCCCATTCCCTGTCTTCCTCTAACTTTCTCTTTCTGTTTTCTCAGCTCTTCTCTGCACAACTACAGAGAAATTGCAATAACTTTATCAGCACTTATTTGCAGAGTCTGATTACCTGGGAGGGTGTAGAGACATTATTGCTACTCAAACAAATTCCTTTCTTCTTTAAACACTGTATTTAAGTCATAACCTCTTTGTTGTATTCTATTGAGGCCAATTTGTTCATAAAACAGCATATAGAATTGCAGGTGAGTTTTAGATGACAGCACATTTTTATGGCTGAAATGGATAAGAATTACTGTTAGGCAAAGTATCAAATAATTGTAGCACCTTGTTGGATTTGGAAACCAGAAAAATATTGATGATGAAAACAACTTACAGAGAATGGAATCTTTTTTATTTATGAGGCATGGAGAAGGTAGGAGTAGAGCTGATGAGAAGTCAAATGATTAAGGAACATAAACAGCACAAAGGTAGATATGGAAGCTAAATTCCTCTTCTAGACTTAATTTAAATATGACATTAGCTGTAGTTTAGGTCAACTCATTGGTGATGAAATGTGACTTTTTCAGGACAGGATTAGCAGCAGTGAAGCCTCCATGTGTATTAATATCAACATCAATGGTGGGATCCATCAGTATTTCCTTTATCTAACCACTGGTTCCTTCAAAGGAGAAACCACAAAACAAGAATGACTTTGAAATGTTCATTAGTCCAGTCTCCATTTAACCTTTCATCCTCTGGTAAGTCGTGCTGCTTTTAAAAGCTTGTCTTATTTTGCATCTATTGTATTGAGTTCCTCCCTCCTTTTCTTAGATTTCTATGGGCAAAGCCTTTGTTTCGAACTCTGGGAGAACATGGACAAAAGTTGAACAAGACGAGGAGGTCTGGATGGATGAATTGAAAATCTACATTCTTGGAGAGAATTACAGAATTGATGAGGTCACAGTTCCAACTGGGTATTTGAATAGGTTCCCTTTGGTTTTTTATAAGCAGCTTTCCCTTATTTTCAGTAGCTGCCAAGTCATTCATAGACTTTTCCTTTTTTCCTTATTCCACTTTTATCAAAACAAAACCAAAAAAAACCTTCCCCACCCTCCATTAAAAGAATGAGTTGTTTTTAAAACTCTATTCCTCCTGTTTTCTAAGTTCACACCCACTGGCCCTTTTCCTCTAGAGCTTATGAAAATTCGACCCTACAGGATTTGTGTCTCCAGTCATAAATCTGTAAGTCAGATCAGGGTTTATAAGACTTATCCTCTCTCTCTCTCTCCTTTCTTAACTATATCCCTCTTCCCTCTCTTCCTGACTCCTTTCCCCCCTCTTTCCTTCTATATTACTTTTTCTCTCCCTCCCTTCCTCTTTACCTTTGTTCCTCCCTCCCTTCTTCCCTTCCTCCATCCCTCCCTCCCTTCCATCCTTCCTTCCTTCCTTCCGGAGAATTTTAGTGGGAAGAGACCACAAATATCTCCTAGCCTGGCTGACCTTTACCAAAAGCATGAAGTCATGAATCCTTGCCCCAACACCCCCCAAAAGTGATATGCAACTTCTGCTTAAAGTTCTTTAGTGTTAAAGAATTCACAATTCTTCTGAAGCCGGCCCTTTAGTTTTTTGCATAGCGATAACTATTAGGAAGTTTTTCCTTATGTTGAGCTAAAATTTGTCTCAAATAGCTTCCACCTACCAATCTCAGAACTATACTTTGGGACCAAACAATACATGTGTTATGCATTTTTCTTATGGCAGCTACCATTTCCTCCTTAAATCTTCTCTTCTCTAGAGTAAACAGCCCGGATCATTTTGACTGCTCTCCATACAGTATAGTTTTGTATCTGCCTTCTCTGTTTTGTCAGATTTTGTAACTTGGGGCAGGAGAAGGTGGACTGTTGCTGTAGGGCAACTGGGACTTCTTGTTGTCTAGCAAGTATATTGCTGCTGCTCAGTTTTACAGAAAGACCTAGACAGTGACAATTGCTCTGGAACTCTCATCTACTTCTCAGGTGAAAAAGTGGAACTACTCAGGAACAGTTGATTTTCCCTTTATAATGAAAATCAGTCATCCAATATTTATTAGGTATATACTAAGTAGAGCTATTACCAGACATTTTACCGGGTGCTGGGAAGCATACATCCTTTGGGGAAAACCAACATGTATATGTATAAGCATACGCAAGATAAACACAGAATAAAGTCAAGGTCATTTTTGGAGGGAGGAAAGATGCTAGCAGCTAGCAGGAGCAGGAAGGTCTCATGTGGAAGGAAGTATGTAAACTGAACTTTGGAACAATGTAAGGATTATGGGATAACCTGTTCCTAGGCATAAAGATTTGAGTTGGACTTTCGTGTGTGAGGAATAGCAGCAATGCCGGTTTAACTGTACCAGAAAATATGTGTACTTATTATGAACCCAGAAAAGTAATTTGAAGCCAGTTTGTAAAGGACTTTATAGGTCAATTAATCAGGAAACATTTATTAAGTGCCTACTCTGTGTCATGCAGAGGAATTTGTATTGGATCCAACAGGGAGTATATATGCATATATGTTGATAGATATGTATAGTTATAATATAAAAATATGGTCATATTTAGCATTTGAAGGTCTAGCATCAATCAATAAGCATTAACTAAGTACCTATTAACCCATGTATATATAACTACCTAGTCTATCTATCCATCTATCTGTCTATCTATTTGTCTGTCTGCCTGCTGTCTATCTATCTACCTATCCATCTGTCTGTCTATTATCTCTTGGTCTATCTATTTATCTGTCTGTCTGTCTACCTACCTGTTTAGTTTGTGCATAGTTGTTTGCCCGTTATTTCCCATCCACTCCTTAAGTGTAGGGATTGCCTTTTGTCTTTCTTTGTATCCTTGGCATTTAGCACAGTGGCTAGTTATGTCCATATTTCAATTACAGTATTACTGAGGACTCTTGGTTCAGTTATGTGGTCATTTCTAAAAAAATAATCAAAACCCAACACTTTATACAAATATGACTTCTGGAAGCTGGAAGAGGGCCTTTTATAGTCATCTCTCCACCCATGTGCATGTTGGGTGATAACATGCCTTGTCAATATAAAACAATATATATATGTATATATTCATGTGTATGTATATGTATGTATTATATATCATTATTCATCCTTTCTTTTTAAGAGGATCAGCGACAACATAGGGGGATATCTTGACTTGCACCATGAATTCCACTTAAGTGAGGTAGAGTTGCACAGAGTCATCAGTCTTACTCTTTCTTCTTGAGTCATCAAATTTCAGTGGCAAGATCAAAGTCAGGATGACAGGCAATGATCCAAGATACAGTGGACAACCTTTACATCTTCAAAGTTTGACAAGCACTCCACGGTGCCTGCTCCAGCTATTTTTATTGCCTCTGGAACAAATCATTCCCATCCACCTATTCTTCTGTGGGTTGTCTTCACATCTTTTGGGTAACATTTCCTTAACTCCCCAAAAAGTGTTAAGTCTATAGGTTACTGTCAGCCTGGTTTAGCTCACTTACCAAGGCAGTTTTACTGAGATTTGGCTGCTGCATATGCTATATAGCTTCTTGGAGTCACAATGTGAGAACTGGGTGAAATGTAGACACCAAAGGTGAATGAGCAGTCCTGAAAAGAATTGGGCAAGTCCTTAGATCAGAGCTCCTAGTCTTCCTTAAACATCCGATACGTTCCCTCTTATGTGTGTATGTGTATAAAAATAATCAACAGAGGGAAGGAGCTAGCATAAAGGGGGATTATGAAAGATTCTTAGAGATGGTAGAATTTGAATTTGGGGACTTCAGGAAAGTCAAGAAAACTGGAAGGAGGGAGAGAATTCTAGATCTGTAGAACAGCCATTGAAAATGCCCAGATTCTGGAAGTGGAGTGTCTTGTGCAAGGAACAATAAGGTCAGTGACAATGGATTACAGAGTACATTTGTGAAATAAGATATAGGAAGTCTGGAAAGGGAAGAGGTGCCCAGATTATAAAGGGCCTTGAATACCAAATACAGCATTTTGATTTTGATCCTGGAGGTAATAGGGAACCACTGGAGTTTATTATAAGAAGATAGGGGTAGGACATGGAAAGAATTGTGCTTTAGGAAGGTCAATTTGACAACTAAATGGAGGAAGACACTTGTGACAGTTATGAGAAGAAACTTGAAGCAGGGAGATTCATTAGAAAGCTAGTGTTAGTCTAGGAATGAAGTGGTAGTACAGTGTAATTCTCTTTGACCTGTTCTTAGGACCTGTAACTATGTAGGAATTGCAATCATCTTTGTTGTAGTTGTGATATTCCTGATGCTACTTTTGCTTATAGTCATCTTTTTTACATCAAGATCCACCATGAACTACAAAGATTTGACATCATCCAACACATGGACCTCATCCAGTGGTTCCCAAATTTTTTTGGCCTACTGCCCCCTTTCCAGAGAAAATATTACTTAGCCCCCTAGAAATTAATTTTTAAAAATTTTAATAGCAATTAATAGGAAAGATAAATGCACCTGTGGCCATCACCGCTCTCCTGGATTGCTGCAGGACCCACCAGGGGGCAGTGGCGCCCACTTTGGGAATCACTGTACTTAGACCTAGGACTCAGTCCTTCCTGGTACTCTCCCAGATTCAATTGCTCCATCAGAGAATTGTTATGATGTTTGCTTTGTTTCTGATATATTTCTGTTTTAGATTTTTCTCTTTTTTTCCATTCATCACATTTCTTGAGTACTAGAGGTCAAAGTTGACCTGTGGCAACATTAAAATAATTTACTTGGTGGAAGATCCTCTGGAAGATATCAAGGATTTTATCACAGGAAGAATTCACTTATTTATTTATTTATATACTGTGTTATTCCTGTGTTAGGGTTCTGGTTAAAGAGACTCTCATCAGTCTCTGGACTTTTATATTTCCTTTATTCTTATGAACTCCTGGGAATGCTTCCTCCCACAAAACCTGGTTAATTTATAAAAGGTATTCCTGCCTACATGAGCCCATTACTTTTGGGAGAAGGGAGGGCTTGAGAGTCATAATGGTCAACCTCTTCATTAACTGTTCACCAGTCAGAGATGTCTTGGGATGTCTTAGGGAGGGACTGAATAACAAGCTTCCAAACTGTATTTATAGATCTGTCTGATGTAATATAGGATTTTAGCATTGCCATGTTGGCTTAGGGCAAACCTGTCAGTTGCCCTGAATGGAATGTTGAAGAGGGCATAAGCCACTTGGCAGATACAAACTGGCAGTTGAGCCGGGAGTATAAAATTCCTGGATACCCAGAGCTGGTTTCTTCCCTGACCTGACTTTGTCCTGACCACTCTACCCCTTCCCCTGGGCCTGGGAGGTGGGAGAAAAAGGATGGTGGGATTGGAAGAGGGTGGTTTGGGAGTGAGAACATGGGTAGCTAGGATTTTAGGACCAAATCTTTAAGAGCTTCTCAATATTATTATTTATCATCATCTACAAATTAGCTATTAGATCAACTCAATTTCCTAACCAGAGACCACTTCACTCTAGTCGAGGGCTGCCTGCCCTCAGTCTGCCTAGACCTTCCAAGGACCTTCTTCCAGCTTTAGCCAGATTTTAGCATTTCCTAACCATCTTACCATTGCCTTGTTCCTTCCCCAATTACCAATAAACCCCATAGCTTTGACCAGTGAATCCTGTGGTTTTATCCCCTACTATCAAATGCTAAGAGGACAGACAACAGGCAGGGATTCTGAGCAGTTAGGGCTGGAACAAGCTCTGTTGCTGAGGGGCAGGAAGCTCTACTTCAACTTCTTGCCAGTCTGCCATTAACCAATAGGAGGCTGTTTCCTCAGCATCTTAAAGGAGCCTGTTAGGTGGCAATGAGGTTTCACTGGGCACTCAGTTCCCAGGATTTGGATCTTTGTACTTCCATAAACAAGTTACAAGCCCAACTGAGTTGCTCACTCCATCCTGACAACCAGCACTATCCTCCTGCTTACTTGATACCAGCTCAAGGCCCTTGTTGTCTCACTTATTCATTACACTGAAAGACCTTTGTAGTCTTTAATCATTAAGAATATTAATAGCCTATTAATTTATTGATTATAGGCTAAACTAAACAAGAAACTGGAATTCTTATCTCCAAAAAAGACACTCAAATATTTTAATCATAAAGCCACCAAGGGACAGAATTTGATTGGAGCAAATCTTAACCTTTTATTTATTTACATTGGTCTAGTTTCCCCTCCTTTCCTGAGTGGACTAAGAAGTAATTACCTAAGCAGACATAAGGAGTTGGAGGGCCTTTCATTTGCTCGGCTTATGGATCATGATGGGAGCTTGACTAGCTGAATTAATTGACTTTAATAAGTTATCAGTGCTTATTATCTTTGTTGAATATTTTTCTGTGGCTAAGTACATCTCTTCTTATTAACTGCTTTATGACCTATGAGTGTCTTATTTTGTTCTAAAATGGAAAGTGAAACACCAGGGGACTCACCCAGAACATAGAACATGTGAATAGAAAGAAGAGAACAGATGCAAATAATGTTTAAGTTAAAAAGGCAAGACTGGCAACTATTTGGATTTGTGTGTTGAGGGAGAGTGAAGAGTCAATGATGACTAGAAGAATGGTAATGACCTTGACAGTAATATGGAATCTTGCAAAAGATATTTGAAGGAAAAGAAAATCAACTCTGTTTTGGGAACCTTGAGTTTAAGGTGGCAATGTGACAATTAGGAGAAAACATCTAATGGTGATATGGGACTAAAGTTCAAGAGAGAAGTTAGGGCTAGACATATAGATGTACCAAGCAAGTATCTCTACAGAATTGAAAACAAACCCTGTGAGACCTGACAAAGTAGAAAAGAAGCAGAAAAGAAAGAAGAGAGCCCAGGGCAGAGCTTTGGGACATACCAATAGTAAGAAGGCATGATACAGACATCAGACCAGTAAAGGAGACCAAAAGGCCAGTCAAAATAGTAAATTAATGGAAAAAAGCACTTAGTATATGCCAGGCACTGTGCTAAGCACTGAAGATACAAATACAAGCAAAACAATTTTGTCTTCAAGGAATTTACATTGAAGTAGAGGAAAACATCTATAGGGGAGCATTTGCCAAGGAGGAATATTTTGGACAGGGAAGTCAGAAAGAACAGTGATTAGAATAATAGTGCAGTTTATTGACATGTCTTTACAAAGAGCAGTAGTGTTCTGATTACTGTTCAAATTGGAAACTGGAGGGAAGTATGCCACAATGGAATGGCTTGGAGATAACTAGAAAATGGTGTACAGAGCCAAGCACAAAAGGAAATCGGATGAAGTGGTCATTGGTCAATTTCCAGGGTCACAGGAGTAGGACTTTTAATTCTAGATGGAAGTGGAGTTTGGAAAGCAGGGATAATGCCAGGGAGATAGTGGGGAATTGGCAGAACCAAGAAAGAGAAATGCCATGAAAACACAAAGAGGAGAGTGGATCCACAAACACTGATTGATCATTAGTGCCAACTACTGCAGAGCAGTTAAGAAGGTGGAGTTCTGAGGAAAAACCATCATTTATAGTAATAAAGAAGTCCCTGGTTACTTGGGAGAGAGAATGATTTCATTCAAGGTTGAAAGCCAGATTATAAAGGACTGAAAAGTAAATAATAAAAGGAGGGAGAATGACATCATTGAGATTAATTTTCCTAGGAGCTTGACTATGAAAGGAAGGAGAAAATAGAATGATGGATAGAGAACTTTTTAGGTTGGGGAAGAATTATTTTGTAAGCAGTAAGAAATGAGTGGATGGTGAAATATTGAAGATTAGAAAGAAAGGACACTAAACAGAGTTTGGAAAATGAGCAGAATGCTCGCTGATACATCTCTCTACATGACTGGGGGACTTGCTTCCCGAAGGGTCATGATGAACTGTAATGGAAGTTCCCTGCGAGACTGTAGAGCATGTATGGATTTTATGCAACTGGTTCTAGGAGAAAAATCACATGGTGAACACACATATACATATATTACATCTGTCTATCTTCATATCAATCAATGTAAATAGACCTTCTCTGTGCTTTTCCTCTGCATTTGTTCTTTTATTTTAGGCTAAGACATTGGACACAACGATATTGCAAGTTTTTAATGGTCAAGAGAATGAACCTATCAGACATTCAGGAGTCTTTGGAATCTGGGAGTAGAGTGCATGCTATCTTTTGCAGTCAGCTTGGCATCAATCCCTGAAGTTACCATCACAACCTAGCCCAGAGACAGCTGGGATTGAGACTAATTTGGCAGTCACACAACATCTGGACATAAAATTAGTTGAAATGTTGCTTTGTAGAAATTATGCTAAGTTCGAGCCCACTCTCCCCCAGAGATCGAGGAGAGGGGAGAATATGTCCCCAAGATGTCGAGGGTGAATGTTTGTTCTTCTGTTATTTGCTATCTTCAAAATGAATATCCATTTATAAAAACTAATTTACAGTTATTGGCTAAATGGACTAGGGTGCTAGTCATTAACTAGTAATTAAAAGTTAATAAACATTTATTAAATGCCTACAACTTTCCAGTCTCTATACTAATAGTGAAGAGACAAGAACTAGTAAGGGCTTGAGCCTACAACACTAGAGAGGAGACATCCCAAACTTCTCAGAAGAACCCATACAGTAGAGAGAGAGAAACTTAGCTGTCTGTCTCTGTTATAGTGGGCCAAATCATATTCCATTCAGAGGGGTGATTATGAATAAAAAAATAAGATAATTATTTCCTTCTTTTACATGATCAAGAAGGTCTTGGTGAATTAAAAAAAACATGAATTTCCTGTCTTTTCTAATTAACACATTCTTTTTTTTAAACCCCTACCTTCTGTCTTAGAATGAATACTATGTATTGGTTCCAAGGCAGAAGTTTCAGTGGTAAGGGCTAGGCAATAAGGGTTAAGTGACTTGCCCAGAGTCACATAGTTAGAAAGTGTTCAAGGCCAGATTTGAACCCAAGACTTCCTGTCTCTAGGTCTGGCTTTCAATCAACCTAGTCACCTAGCGGTTCCCCTACTTCACACATTCTTAAAAATAAATTCTTATGAATAAAGGGAATTTTAATTTTGCATTTTCAAAAAAAATTAGGTTATATCTGGTTGACAAATAATGCTGCCACGAGTTATTATTCTTACAAATAAGGAGCCTTGTTAGTCTAGTGCAGACATGATGATAAAGAAAGAATTTTGATGACTCAAAGCAGCCCATCACCACCAGAAATAACTGAAAGCATATGTCCTGTTGCTCACAGAGCAAAGAGATACATTTCTGCTCAATATTCCCCCTTGGAAAGAGGGAACAAAAGCCATGAGGGACAGAGGATGGGTGAGAATACATAGAGTACTTGTCCTCTAATTTGCTTTGTAACCCTGGATCAGTCTCTCGACATTATTGATCTGTGAAAAAGGAGAGTGAGAATAGAGGGTCATTTCTAAGGTTTCCTTCAGTTTTATCTTTTCTCCCACCAAACATACATAACAATAAAGCATCTCTCTTGCAAAAGGTTTTCCCCTACGTGGTGCACATGACACAGGATAGAATTTATTCTGCAGTCAATCCCAAAGTCCAAAAAAACAGCTTAAAGAGGGCCAACAGAGATGTGATGTTTGGCTGTAGCCATGATAACTGGGTTTGGGTTTTGTCATTAATTCCACCAAATATGTATGGAATTAAGTAAAGGTTTCTTTCCTGGGTCCCTGTAAATGATTTTTAGTAGTTCAGGAGGCCCATTTGAACAAGAGGTTACATGGATTTTATTTCAAAGGAAAGAATGTCAAAAGAAATCTTCCAGATGGGAATGGTCTCCAGATGTTAGTGCAGGCTCTTCCAGATGTGTGGAATAGCAGGATGGGAGGAGGTGGTGAGGGGAGTGAAATGCCTTGAATGTCTGCAAAATGAAATGGAAAAATCTCTCTCAACCACAGGGGGAAACAGGACAAAGCAAAGAGAAATTAAATAAGAGCCACAGAATGCAAGTTAAACTTTTCAATATGGGCCTGACTGTGTCAAAGTAAAATTCCCAAAGCGTATTCATATTTTAAACTACAGAGTACACATTAGGAGCCCCACCTCAAATGGTTTACTGTTCAAGAGAAAACTCAGAAGCTATCTTGCTTGGAGGAAGTAAATACTTTTCTCCAGCCATAAATGTACCTGATTCAGCCCCAGGCAGTGGGTCGCCTTTGGAGGTATTTCTCTGCCAAGAACAGAACAGAACGTACCTGCTAGAAGGTCGCCAGTATCTTTTGCAAATCTAATTTGTTATGAGAACAGACAAGAGGGAAGAGGGCTGAACTCAGGATGGAATAAAGGAAAAAGTGAGATAATGAGTACATGAAGGCCTTTATTCCAGTTTCATGTGGGCTGTGTAACATTCTGAAAAAGAATACGGGACTTAGACCGAGTAGGGTCTGGGTTTAAATGCTGTGTCTGATGCTTCCTTGTGATCTGACAGTACTAGACAAGTCAGCCATTCAAGTTCTATTTTGCCATTTGTAAAAAAAAAAAAAAATATTAGTTCCTGGAATGTTTGCCATACAATGTGGTTCTGAGGCTCAAATAGATATGTATATAAATGTTCTAAAGTGTAAAACTTTAAAATGCTATAAAAACCTGAGTTGTTATAATTAATTGACTTTTTAGGGACTTCCTGTGGCATTTCTCTCAGGTATGAGATGATTTTGTCCATTATAATGGCTCTCGGATCTTTATTTGTTCATTAAATTTGGAAAAAATATATGAGGGACAGCTAGCTAGATGATTCAGTGGATAGAGAGCCAGGCCTAGAGACAGGAGGTCTTGAGTTCAAACCTGGCCTTGGACACTTCCTAGCTGTGTGACCCTGGGCAAGTCACTTAACCCCTCTGCCTAGCCCTTACCTATCTTCTGCCTCAGAACCAATACACAGTATTGATTAAAAGACTTTTTAAAAATGCAATGGTATTTAGATGCAAGCACACTGAGTTTACCTCCAAGCCACCCCAATTTTTGGCCACGGTACATGTCAAGATCAAACATCTAATATCTTTCTCAAGATCCTTTTGTCTCCAGGAGGTTTTGGATTAAGTTTCATTCTTTTCCTTTGATCCCCCTCCTCTTCTCCAGGGAAGACCTTCTGGCCTCCCTGTTTGCATGCTCTCTTTTCTTTTTTCTTTTTCTCAAACTCTAATCTTCTATCATTTAAGGATTTAGGAATTATTTTTGATCAGTTATTTTCTGTTATCTGACTCTGTGACTGCATTTAGGGTTTTCTTAGCAAAGATACTGAAATACTTTGTCATTTCCTTCTCCACCTCATCTTACAAATGAAGAAATTGAGGCAAACAGAGTTAAGTGATGTACTCAGGGTCACACAAATAGTAAATGTTTGAGGCTAAATTTGAACTCAGGAAGAGGAGTTTGCTGGACCATAGACTCAGTACTCTATCTACTGAGCACCCTAACTGCTCACTTTAGGAATCATGAAAAATCAAAGAAGGGATTAAAATGGCTCTTTTCATGGATATGACAATAACTGACAACAGAGAAATTAGATATACTTCACTTAACCTCCTTAGACATCAGTTTCCTCATCTGTTAAATGAGAGGATTAGATTAAAGCAGGGGTTTCTGAGGTCTGTGAAATTGTTTTAAAATATTTTAATAACCATATTTCAATACAATTGGTTTCCTTTATAATTTTATGCCTTTTAAAACCACATTCAGAGAAGGAGTCTATAGGCCTTGCTGGAATGCCCAAGAGATCCATAACACAAAAAACGTTAAGAACCCTTAGGCTAGATGATTTTTGAGCTCCCTACAAACTTTAAACCCTATGATTCTACTCAACTGTTTTTTTTTTTTTTGGGTTTGTTTGTTTTCTGGTCCTTTTGCCAAGAAGAATTATCTTTTGATGCAAAAGAGCAGAATAAAAATAGGTAATGGAGGACTGAAATCCAGGATTAGTAGATGAGCCTTTATCCGCCCTTGATGAGTTTAAGTCATAAGGTCCAGTGAATTTTAGGCCATGTACTAACTGAACTGGCAGATATTATTGCTGAGCCACCATTAGTGTTATTTGAAAGGCATTGGAGAATGGGAGAGATGCCACATGCCTTGAGAAGGAAAAATATTGTTCCAATTTTCCAAAAAGGGATAAAAGGAGAGCTCAGAACTATAGAACTGGTGGATTTGACTGCAATCCCTGGCAAAAACTGTAAAATATGTTAATAAAGGGATAGTTAAGAAACATTTAGAGTAGAGAAAAGCGATCATTTTAATCTTTCAGAGCTTTGTCAAGAACAAGACTCAGAGTCGGGGAATCATAGAATCACAGAACCTTCGAACTGGTAGGTTTTCTAGTCCAACTCTACATGCCAGACTAACCTCATTTCCCTTTTTGACAGGGTGTTCCTAGGCTAGTAAATCATGGGGAATATAGTTGAAATAATTTGCCAAGGTTTTAGAGAAGCATTTGACAAAGCCTCTTTTGCTCTCCTCATGAACAAAATTGATAGGAGTGGAATAAAACAACAATATGGTTAGAAGTTTCCAGAACTGATTGTACCCAAACATGACTTAATTTCATATTAGAGAAAGATATTTATTGAAGTTCCCCAGGGATTAAAAAAATTATTTTTTAGCAATAGCTAGAACAAAGGTATAGATGGTATGTTAATAAATTAGCCAACGATACAAAGCTACTGGGCATAGTGACTTTGGTGGATAATAGGTTCAAAAGGCTAGATAGAATTTTAGCCTTAATATGATGAAAATTAAAATTTTTTATTTTAATTTATTTTTACTATTTATTTACTTATAGATTATGTATAATTTATCAATTTAATTAATTTAAATTTAATATATTTTAAATTTTTATATAGCCACTACATAAAGGTCTATGTTGTTATTTGGTTGTTCCAGTCATGTCTGACTCTTCATGCCCCGATTTGGGGTTTTCTTGGCAAACACACTGGAGTAGTTTTCCATTCCCTTCTTCAGTTCATTTTGTAGAGGAGAAAACTGAGGCAATCGGGATTAAGTGATGCTCTGTCCACTGTGCCACTTTGCTGCCTCACATAAAGTCCTATACTTGGGTTTAAAATCAATTTCACAAATAGAAGCAATGGAAACTATGAAAAAAATCTGGGATACTTAGGGTCTATAAAAATTTAATTTGGGCTGCATTAAGAGAAACAGAATGCCCGTGTTATAGAAGGTAATAGCCCCATTATACTTGGCTTTGGTTAGACCACATTTGGAATGGAGTATTTCAGTTCTAGGTGCTACATTTCCAGAGTGGTAAACTGGAGAACATCCAAAATAGAGGGAATGGGATGGCAAAAAGCCTTGAGATCATGCTACA
The DNA here is from genome assembly GCF_016433145.1 of Gracilinanus agilis. Lineage (NCBI taxonomy): Eukaryota > Metazoa > Chordata > Mammalia > Didelphimorphia > Didelphidae > Gracilinanus > Gracilinanus agilis. Next base: position 200,064,806 of record NC_058134.1, on the reverse strand, counting down.
AGCAGATTAGCTGAAGGAAATGGGATGTATTTATCCTGGAGAAGAGAAGACTTGGTGGGGAAAGGGCGGGTGGCTGTGCGGGGGAAAGACATGATAGCTGCCTTCCAGGATTGGATTATTTTCTTCTTATTACCAGAGGAGAAAATTAGACACTAGAGGTAACAGCTGAAGAGAAGAAGATTTAGGCTAAATTGAAGGAAAAACAATTTGAACTCCCCTAAAGTGAACTGGGCTGCTTTGTGAGGTAGCGGGTTCATGATCTCTTCAAATGAAGGCTGTATGCCTGAGGGGTTCAGGGAAGATGAGTACGTCTGGGTTTGCTAAGCCCTTTTCAGAGCTACTTTCCTCTCTTGGTGCCCTCTTGCTACCTGGCTCCCACCTGTGGCTCCAAGAATCTATATAGCATGTGCAGCAGTTGTACCCTGGGAACCTATCTCTGAGGTGGGCTAAACCAGGTTGAGGGCAACTGATGGGTCTCAAACCTGTCAATGACTTAGGGGGGTTTCCCACTGAAGACATGTGAAGGCTTTCCCTGATGGAAGAAGCAGATGAGAACAATGTGTTCTAACAGCCATGGAGATGGCTAAAGTGGATGCTGCGGAGCCCTTTGTGCTTAGTTAGGCATAGAAGAAGCCAAGGTTGTCCACTATGTCCTGAGCCATTGCCAGTTGTCCTCACTTTTATTTTGCCACTAAACTTTAATGCCTCTGGAAGAGAGAGTGAGGTCTATGACTGTGCAGCTAAAATCGCCTAAATGCAATCTACATACATCAAAGGACATCACCCAGTGACATAATTTTGGTCCTCCTTGAGTGAAGGACAATATGAATATGAAGGACAATAGCTATAATCCTATGACCACTTTGGCTTGTGGATTTTGAATTTTATTACCAGAGCTGAAAAACAGATAGCTTTGTGGCATTTGTTCTAGAGAGCAGATAGCATTCCAGAGTTATTTTTTTTTTATTTAAAGTTTTTTCAATCAATAAAAATTTACCTTCTCTCCCTGATCTTTCTCCCCCCTACCTCTTTCCACACTGGAAAGAAAGAAAAAAACAAAGTTCCTGTTGCCAAGTGAAACGCATTCTTGTATTTGCCATGTCCACTCTGCACTCTGTGCCCATCATCTGTCTGGGTGCAATGTTTCATCATTAGTCATGATTTGTCATTGTGTTGATCAAGGTTCCTATTTTAAAGCTCTTTGTCTTCATAATATTTTTGTTGCATAAATTGTTCTTCTGGTTCTGCTCGCTTCACTCTGCATTATTAGTTCATGTAAACCTTCCTAGGTTTCATTGAAAGCATCTCCATCTTTTATTACAGTGCAAATAGTATTCCATCACATTGATATACCATAAGTTGCTCCGCATTACCCAATTAATGGACACCCCCTCAGTTCTTTGCTTCTGTGAAAAGAACTTGTTTAAATATTTTTGTGTGTTCTTAGAGTTTGATTTGTCAATCTCTAATAAATCTCTTAACCTATCTTTCTTCTCTTTTCCTCTTCTCTCTCCCCTCTTTTTCTTTCTTTTTTCCTGTTGAGTTAAATTCATTTCTGTATGTAACTTTGTGTGTATCTATTCCTTCTTTGACAAGGTTAGATGAGAGTGTAGTCCCTTTCTACTTGTTTGTATAGATGTATACAAATCTTCTACTTGTGCACCCTAATTTTGTGAAATAACTCATCCTTCCTTTCCCTTTCCCCCAAAGTGCTTTCTTTTCTTTTTCCTTCTTTTCCCATTCTTTTAAGATTTTCAAAATATAACAGAACTACTCCCATTTCTTCTTTCTAATTCTATTTCCTTGATGATCCCTAATGATGCTAGGGTTTTCAGGGAGCACATCTCCCCATATTAAAATGTAAATAGTTTAACCACTCATTTGACTCTTCATGATTGTCCCTTCATGTTTAACATTTTATGTTTTTTTTGACTCCTGCATTCACACTTCAAATTGTTTATGCAAAAATCTCTATAGTCACTTGTCTATCTCATAAAAACGCTTAGAAGTCCTCTATTTCATTAATGTACATTTTTCCCCTTTGCAGGATAATACTCAGTTTTGCTGAGTAAATAATTTTTGGTTATAAACCTGTACCTGTATGCCTTTTCAGGTGGTCAGGTACACAGTGGACAGAATAATGGACTTGGAATTAGGAAGAGCTGGTTTAAAATCTCATTCCAAATACTTACTAGCTGTATGACCATGGGCAAGCCACTTGAACCCTGTTTGCCTTAGTTTCCTCAACTGTGAAATGGAACTCATAATGGCACTTACCTCCCCTCTTTACTGGATTTGGGACCTTTCTCTACCCTTGTGCTCTGAGGTACTTTTCCCGGCTAGACCCCATTTCCAGTATCTGAAGGGCTCTATGTCTGTTGCCCTATGCCTACTTAGGCTGGCAAAATGATTCAGTGGTGTGTGTGTGTGTGTGTGTGTGTGTGTGTGTGTGTGTGTGTGTGTGTGTGTGTTTCNGTGTGTGTGTGTGTGTGTGTGTGTGTGTGTGTGTGTGTGTGTGTGTGTATGTGTGTGTTTCTTGCATTTCCTGGTTAGAACTCTGTCTGATGCATATTCTTGATATCTTTGAAGTAAATGGATTACTGATTACTGCTTTGTCATGTTGACTTTCAGGAGGCAGTTAGGTGCAGTGGATAGAGCACTGGTTTGGAATTAAGAAGATTCATCTTTTTGAGTTCAAATGTGGCTTCATACAGATAGTAGCTAAGTGACCCTGGGTAAGTCACTTAACCAAGTTTGTTTCAGTTTCCTCATCTATAATTTGAGTTGGACAAGGAAATGGCAAACCACTCCAGTATTTTTTTTTTACAGTTAAGAAAATGTATTTATTTATATGCCTATGCAACAAGATTGCAAATATTTATCTTCTACATTCATGGAATATTTTTTAAATTTTTTGTCATGCAAAATATGCTTTCATATTGGTCATTATAAGAGTACACTCATACATAATCAAAACACCCAAATAAACCCATACACTAATGTGAAAGATGACTCCAAAAGTCCTTTTTCTAGAAACAGATAGCATTCTTTATCATAAATCTTTCAGGATTATCCCAGATCGTTGCATTGCTGAGAGTAGTCACATTTTCACAGATAATCATTATGAAACAATGTTCTAACTGTGTACATTGTTCTCCCATTTTGGTTTATTTCACTCTGCATCAGTTCCTGTAGATCTTTGTAGCTTTTTCTGAAATCATCTTGTTTTATCATTTCTTATAGCACAATAGCATTCCATCACCAGTATGTACCATAATTTGTTCAGTCATTCCCCAGCTGATGGAAATCCTCTCAATTTCTAATTCTTTGCCACTAACAAAAAAGAACTGTTATAAATATTTTTGTACAAGTAGGTCCTTTCTCCTTTTTTATTATCTCTTTGGGATAGACTCAGACATGGTCTTACTAGATCAAAGGGTACAAATAGTTTTAGAGCCTCTTGGGTATAGTTCCAAATTGTCCTCCAGAATGGTTGGATTAGTTCCCAAGTCCATCAACAATGCATTAGTGTCCCAATTTTGGAACATCCCCTCCAACATTTACCACTTGCCTTCTTCTACCATATTGACCAATCTTATATGAATGAGGTGGTACCTAAGTGTAGTTTTAATTTGCATTTCTCTAATCAAGAGTGAGAACATTTTTTCTAATGATTATTTATGGCTTTGATTTCTTCCTCTGAAAATTGCTTGCTCATATCCTTTAATCATTTGTCAATTGGGGAATGGCTTGTATTTTTTATAAATTTGACTTAATTCTGTATAAATCTGAGAAATTAGACTTTAGCAGAGAAATTTATTAAAAAAAATTTTTCCCAGTCTGTTGTTTCCCTTCTAATTTTGGTTAATTAATTGTATTTTTACAAAAGCTTTTTACTTTAATTTAATTAAAATTATACATTTAACATCTTATAATACTCTCTATCTCTTATTTGGTCATACATTCTTCCCTTTTCCAAAGATCTGCCTAGGAAACTATTGTGTTCCCCTAATTTAGTTATGGTTTCACTCTTTATATCTAAAACCATATATCCATTTTAACTTTACCTTCATATAGAGTGTGAGATATTGGTCTTACTTAGCTTCTGCCATGCTATTTTCTAATTTTCCCAGCAGTTTTTGTTAAATAGTGAGTTCTTATTTCAAAAGCTGGGGTCTTTGGGTTTGTCTGACATCAGGATGCTAAGGTGATTTACCCCTGTATATCATGTATCTTTACTTTTGTCAAACACAAGGTTACTCTAATTTTTTACTACTGTTTTTGTATGTCATTAATTCTTTTGATATTTTTGATCTTTTGTCCTTTCAAATTGATTTTGTTATTATTTTTTCTAGCTCAGTAAAATAATTAGAAAGGCATTGAAAAAGCAGATTGGTTTGTTATTTTAATTATATTGGCTCTGCCTACCCATGAACAATCAATATTTTTTCAATTATTTAAATCTGGTATTATTTTTTAAAAAGTGTTTATAATTATGTTCATGTAGTTACTGATTTTGTTATAGCAGATATATACCTACAGATATTTTATCCTGCCTATGGTTATTTTAAAAGGTTTCTCTGTTACTATCTCTTCTTATAGGGCTTTGTTAGTGACATATAGCACGGACGTAAGGAATCTTTTTGCCCAGGATTTTCCTATGCCAGTGAAATAACAAGTATATTCCTCATCCCATCCTTAATTTTAAAAAATGGAATTTTTGAGTTGCATTAAGGAATCAAAAAAACTTTGTTTGGTTTCAGTGTATGGATGAACTTAAGGGTGTGGGAACTTTCCATCAGGACAAATGGCATATACCATCTGCTATTTCGTGATTCATAATTCTTTACCCTGCCTTTTTACAGAGGATCCATTTTACATTTTTGAAACCTTTTTCTAGTTCTTTGACGTGGATATGACAGGAGATACCAGTATAGTATTCCAGTGACTCTTTTTTTTTTTCACACCTTTACCTCCCTCAATCCCACCCCAGCCCCCAGTCACATCACCACAGGATATTGTTGTAATAGGTGAAAATATTGCTAAGTGTGTTTGTGCCCCAGCTATGGCCCATAACTAATTTAAGTGTTTCCTAATCAGATCTCTGTGGATTATCCCTAGTATAAGACTAGTGTCTTTTATTTGTTTATAAACTTTTATCAATTTGATTTTATTAATTTGTTAATGGTTCTTATTCTAAAAATCTACTAACTTTGAAAAACTAACTCCTCTTTCACGCTATATCTTAAGCCTCCCACCTCTGGTTTGCTTAGTTGTTCTCTGTGCCATTGAGACCAATCAACTGAGTCTGCAGAAAAAAAAAAAAAAAAAAAAGCTGTAGTACAAATACAAGTATCAGTTCCAAGGAAGAAGAAAAGTCAGGGTTAGGTAGTTGGGTTAAGTGACTTGTCCAGAGTCACACAGCTAGAAAAAATGACTGAGGCCAGACTTGAATCCAGGACTTCCTTTTTTCTAGACTTGGCTCTCTATCCACTGAGCCACCCAGCTGCCTCTCTAGGGACTCTTTGATATGGCTGGTCCAACATACTGGTAGAGTCTGTGGCTTTGCCTTGATATTTCTATCCTCTGGTACTTCTGCCATCCTATCATTATTTCTTAAGGATATGCTAGCATTCTGTCTTTTGCTTGTCACTTTTAGAATTGTCTGCATTCAGCTAACTTGGTGCTTTTTTCACAGGGCTTCAGCATGGTTTTCAAAGATATTTTTGTATTTGATCTAAGAGCAAGGAATGATATTGATAGATTGAGCCACTTATTTTAAGTGAATGAGGTTGAGTAAATTAGTTTCCCTGTGCTTAGACAGGGCTGAATTTATAGAAAATCTGCTCAAAGGCATAAAGATTGAAAATGGCAGATAGAGTTCAGGGAACGGCTAGTTGGCCAATTTAGCTGTATGTAGAATGTGTGAAAGGGACTAATATGAAATGAATCAGGATAGGTACACATGAACGATATCATGGAGTACTTTAGAAGTCAGGCTAAATCTATATTTTATTCTAGAAGGAATAGGTAGTCACTAATTTTTTGGGGGGTCAGAAAAGTTCTATGCTTAGACGTGTGCTTTAGAACAATTAATTTTATATGTGTGGAAAATAGAATTAAGAAGGGAAACATTGAAAGAATAAAGACCAATCAAAATGTGAATTTTATAGTATAGTCTATAGATGATAAAGGCCACAACCAAAGTAGTGCCCACATGGGTGGAGAGAAGAAAATATATTGTGCAGGTAGAATACCCATATCTAATATCCACATCCTAAGCTCATTCTGAGGGACAAAGAAAAATTTAAAGTGATTATTAAAAAATATCTGCTTCTTTACCTTATCTTTTGACTCATCCTTTAAATATTTGTCCATTGTGGACTAGGATTACAACTATTTTTTAACAGATCCTTATATACCTTTAGGTTTCCAGTTATCTGTTATGTTTTCCATAAATATTTTTTTCAAATTCATTTTCTCTTTCTTGTAATTATATATTTTTGCTCTTCATTTTTTATCTTTATAAATTTAAGAACATCTATCTTATCTCTAACATTTGTTAGATTAAGAAAAAAAAACTTCCCACAATGGAGATGTGAACCTTATTCCATTTTCCATCTTTAAAAAAAATAATTGAAAAAAATTCTGTGTTCTGTGAACTGGAATGCACTGGAGAATATGGTATAAGATGTAGGTCGGTCTTCTTTTCCTTACTGGAACTAAACAAAACATCTGAGCTATGATGAGTCTTTCAAGGATTTCATGGGAAGTAACTCATTGCCACCCTGATTATGGAGGAAGAAATTGAAACTGAGAAAGTTTACCAGTTGGATCTCTCTCAAAATGTAATTTGTGGAGACAAAATGAGAAAGACTTCTCTCAAACTATGCTGCTGGATCTTGAAAGAGAGATGGACATATATTGACAGAAAGGAGAGGGGAGGATATTTCAAATGCTAGGAATGATTTGTAAAAGCTTTCAGAGGTAGAGATAAGCAAGATCTATGTCAAAGAAGATAAATTAAAAAAAAATTGGAACAAGGGTGAGATGAAAGGAGGCATATAGCAAGCCACTGTAGGTTCTTGAAAAGGAAAGTGATATAACAAAAATGGACTTAAAATTTTTTTCCTAATAATTCTGGGTGATACCTATAATGAGGAATAAGAACCATTATGTGTGAGGATCAAAAGAAGGAGCTGGGATGTCTATCCTACAGAAGAGAAGACTCAGGGCAAAATGAAAACAGTAATTTTCTGAAGTATTGTCACATAGAAGAACAACCATTCTGCATGGCCCTAGAGATCCAGTCTAGGGGGAAATTAGGAAAAATTACCATCAGATTACAACTTAATTTAAGGAAAAATGAGCTTACATTTAGACCTGTTTTGAGGTTGAATGGACTTTGAGTTGTACAGTAAGTACACTTTATATATGAACTCAGCATACTCAAATTCAGGTATATGTGATTGGCAACTAAAAAAATAAAGGTAGAAAAATACTTAAAATGAAAATATTTAAATATGTACTAAATCTGCCCCATTTTCCCAAGCAGTAAAAAGTCTCACAGCAGTTGACCCAATCATGATTATTCTCACTCTGAGAAGTATTAGTGTCAGTCATTAAATTATTTTACACTAGATGTTAGCTCCTGCATGAGTCTTTATCCAATCCCCCCTTGTAAGAAGTCATGTCCCTGTCAGAGCAGTGCTTTTCTTTGTTTCATTAATGTTATTTAGTTATTAATAATGGTCCCAAAGTACAAGAGGAGTGATGCTGGTAGCTCTGATAAGCCTTAAAAATTGCAAAGTACCTGGTTATGTTTATATAAGAAATACGTGTTAAATCATAGGATTCACTATTTTGTGCAATTTTCTGTTTACATGAAGGGTCTTGGAAGGAAGTAAAACTGGGTCCCACTGTAGTGAGTTCCTGCTCCCTGGAGGTCCTCAAGATGAATGACAATTTGTTGGAGATAGTGGAGAGGTAATTCTTTAGTTTTTAGGGGCTGAGCTCCCTTTCGATTTTAAAATACTTTGATTCTGATAGACCCTGGAAGAAGGTAAATGAACCTGAAGTCTCTACCAGCAGCTGTTTGGTCATGAGGCAACTTACAGGTTTAGAAAATGAAAAACAAAAACAAGAGCTACTGAAAGAGAAGAATTGTCAGTCATTGAACAGTCCTCTCCTTTTTTGGTTATTGTATTCTTATCTATCCTTTAGAGCCCAACTCAAGTGCCACCTTTTCCAGGAAGACTCTGGTTTTAATAATAATCTTCTAAACAGACTTGTACAAAAATATTTATAGCTGCACTTTTTGTGGTGGCAAAAAACTGGAAAAGGAGGGTATGTCCTTCAATTGGGGAATGGCTGAACAAATTGTGGTATATGCTGGTGATGGAATACTATTGTGCTAGAAGGAATAATAAACTGGAGGAATTCCATGTGAACTGGAAAGACCTCCAGGAACAGATACAGAGCGAAAGGAGCAGAGCCAGAAGAACATTGTACACAGAGACTGATACACTGTGGTAAAATCGAATGTAAAGGACTTCTGTACTAGCAGCAATACAATGACCCAGGACAATTCTGAGGGATTTATGGAAAAGAACGCTACCCACATTCAGAGGAAGAACTGCAGGAGTGGAAACACAGAAGAAAAACAACTGCTTGATCAAATGGGTTGATGCAGACATGGTTGGGGATGTAGACTCAAAACTACCACACCAATGCAATGATCAACAATTTGCAAATAGGTCTTGATCAATGACACATATTAAAACCAGTGGAAATGTGCATTGGCCATGGGTGGGGGGAGGGCGAGGGGTGAAGGGGAAAGTAGGAGCATGAATCATGTAACCATGTTAACTTTTCTAAAAAATGAATATTAATAAATGTTAAAAAAAATTAAATAAATTTAAAAAAGAATAATAATCTTCCCCTTCTCACTTAACAGAGAATTATGTTGTCTATCTTCCTGGTATATCATGTATTCCACCCCTGTCAGGAGATGGAGACACTCCAGAAAATGGGAGGATGCCTGCCACTTGTGTAAGAAAGCTTCCCCGTTATCTGAATCCCTTTCCCCTTCTTACTGTTGCAAGAGCAGCAGGAGCGGAGCAGAGTGGATTGTAACTTCGCAGCAGCTGTCTGAGAAGTGGGGAAATTGCTCATTCTTGAGGTAAAGGGGTGGATGAAAGCTGCCTGGGATGCTGAATGTGCTAGAATGTGAGAGGAGAGTCATGGGTTGCACTGAATTCACATTTCAATATGTGAGCAGTAAATGGGTGGGAGGGACTAGAGAGGCAGAGGGAAGTAAGAGGATTGACTCTGGGCCTCCTTCCCTCATGTGGTCATCCTGGTATCTGGGGGTGTGTTTTTGAGGGTTTTGTCCCAGTCAGGACTTGTGGTTTGGTTGCTAGTAACTCCTGCCCCCCAGGGTAAACATGTGAGTTTAGATTCTGTCTAGTACAACTTTCCTGAATCAGAGGCACAACTGAGCTTGCCTTTGGGTTCCTATTCTTGAAGCAGAATGACAAGCAGCAGCATGGGGGCTAGAGAGCCTCATGGAACCCCCAAATGGACTGCCAGTTCTCCTGAAGACAGGAATTCTCTGTGCCTGTACTTAGAGTCATTTTCTAGTTGTTATTTGTTGAATTAGATTGAATGCTGAGAGGCAGAGGATAAGGAAGAATCAAAGATCACACTAATAATATGAACTTGGAAAAACTTGCAGATCTGGATCAAGCTTGATCCACCTTGGAGGGGTGGAGAGAAGTTCACACCTTTTGGTAGCTGAAATGTCCTCAGGTAATTTCTAGTCTTCATCCCTCCAAGTAATTTTACACTGGCTTGATTTGATCATAGAAATACTGAATGGAGTCATCTCAACAATGGGCAACCTAAAGGAAGTCTGGGGATGAGGGCTGGAGATGTTTTGGCCTTTCCAAGGACCCTTGAGACCAAGCATGACAAGAATAGCCTAAGCCCCTTGGCTCAGTTTGTCTAAAATCACCCGGGTCTAGACTAGAAACAAGTCTCACACATAGTGGCCACTTGACGATGCTGTTTTCTTGGCTGTTTGGCTTTGCATCATGAAGCCACACCATGTTCTGCCAAGACAATAAAGAATGTAGGAAGGACCTTTCCCACAGGCCAAAAGTGCATTTCATTTAGTTTTATTTTTAATATATTACTAGAATAGTCTTATACAAGATTAAAATAACAAAACGATGCCTGAAGATCTTGTGGCCTTCTAGTGCTCTGGAGATGCTGGGTTTGGGGTGGATAATAGATGGGGAGAAGAATTTCAAGTACATCCTGTTCCACCAAAGTTTATTTTCTTCACATTTTACCCTCCTTTCTTCCCCCTTTCTGAATTCTCCCCTCCCTCCAAAACAAATGACTTTTGCCAGCCATGAAGTTGGACAATGACTTTCTTTCCTTTTGTCCGTGAGCAGCAAAACCTTGAAATATCAAGACAATGACCCCTCTCGTCAAGCACTCCAGTCCTCCGCAATCAGAGGATGCTGCCCCCCAAAACTCGGCAAACAGGAAGCTATCCCAGGCCTGCGGTGTTCCTGAGCCAGGAAATTGGCTTCTACTGCCCTGCCCTGGCCCCCTTCCCTTTAGGTTCTTCCTGGCCATTTAGCACAGCTAAAAATAGCAACCACTAAAAGTCGATGTTATTGTTTAACCACTAACCACTTGTAGCTCCATTTTTGGGTGGTGGCAGAAGGAGCTAATCCTCTGACTCGGCATCCCGAGAATTTTACCTGCCTTCTCTTGGGGTGAAGGCCAGGCCCTCCCTCTATTATTTCAGCATCACTGATTCCCTGGTGCCAGCCCTTCTAAGCAGTGCGGCTCATCCGGCGAGGCTGGTTTGGTTCCCATCCACACCTCCTGCGTGAGACAAGAAGTGGAAATCCATAAGGATTTCCTCTCGGCTGCAGCCTTTGTGTGGTATAGGTAGAGGCATCGTACACCCATCCTGGCCCCTACCAGGAAGGGCAATGCTAACACGTGACGCCTCCCTCTCATGCTGGCCTTCACGCTCCTGCTATTGCAGCATGCACTGTTCTCGCTTCATTTATTTTTCGGGCCAAGGACTGCCTGCAATAAAGTCAGTGCCAGTTCATCTGGGTGGATGAGTCAATCAGTCCCCAAGAACGGATTAAGCATCCAGGTAGGGGTGGAGGGAAGAATGGAGAAGGTATCAGTAGCCCCGGATGATCAGGAAAGGGGATCTTTGAAATGAATTTTTAAAAGGGGCAGAGAATGGGCTGCTCAGTTGATAGAGGGCCAGGACTGGAGATAGGAGATCCTGGGTTCAAATCTGCCCTTAATCACTTCCTAGCTGTGTTACCTTGGGCAAGTCACTTAACCCTAATTGCCTAGCCCTTATTACTCGTCTGCCTTGGTACTGACACTTAGTATTAATACTAAGATAAAGGTAAGATTTTTTTTTTAAGAAGAGAAAAAAAATAAACAAATCTAAAAATAAATTAGACATCCTAAGAGGTGGAAGTGAGAAGGAAGTCCAATCCAGTCCAATCCACATCTGAAGGATTAATAATAATGATGATGACAATCACATGATGCTTTAAGGTTTGAAAAGCTCTTCACCAATATTATCTCATTTGGTCCTCCTAAACAACTCTGGAGAGTAGGTGCTATTATTATCCACAAATGCACAAATGAGGAAACTGAGGCAAACAAGAGTTAAGTGACTTGCTCTAGTCGCAAAGTTACTAAATGTCTCAGGTTGAATATTGTGTTCCAAACAGGAAAGGAGTCCTGTTTAGTTGATATATGAAAGGAAGCAATGTATAACAAACCTGGAAAATTAGGTTGCAGGCTTTAAATAGCAAATGAAAGTGAATGAAAGTGTTTGAACATGACTCTGGAGACTGGTTGTTTTGTCATTTCAGTTGTCAGTCTTTTGGGGGTTTTCTTGGCAAAGATAACTGGAGTGCTTTGTCATTTCCATATCCATCTAATTTTACAGATGAAGAAACTGAGGCAAACAGGATTAAGTGACTTGCCTAGGGTCATACAGCTAGAAAATGTCTGAGGTTGGATTTAAACCCAGGTCTTCTTGACTATAGGCCCAATGCTCCATCTACTGTGCCATCTATTGGCAGTGATCCCAGAGTTAATATAGTGCTAACTGAGTTTACACCTGTGCTTTAGGAATATCACCTTGGTTGGCAAAGATAAAATGCAGAGGACATACATGGAAGAGAGGGACCATTTAGGGCTTTGGCAATAATTTAGGATAAGGTTGTAGAATCTTTGGGTGGGAGATGTAGAGGACTTAGAGGCTATTGAATCTAACCCCTTTCATTGCACAGACAAGAACTGATGCCAAGAGAAGTAAGGTGACTTGCCCAAGGTCACACAAGAAATGATCTGATCCAGGTCCATTACAACATGCTTCCTTTCTTGAGACTCTCAACTTGCATGACCTAGTGAGTAGAGAGAAGACAATAGAGGCAAAAGAAATGTGAAGGGCTCAGATGACAAGACTAACAACTAACTGGAAGTGAGGTGGAAGAAAGAACAGAGGATGAATAAGGAAGTTTGAAAAATTGGATGGATCTTGGGGGAAAAGATAATGACTTCTTTTTTGGACATTAGTTGAAGCTGTTGCTGTTGTTTATCCTTCATTAAATAAACAAACAAATAACCTTTCCTTCTGTCTTAGAATCAATACTGAGTAGCAGTTCTAAGACCAATAAGGGCTAGATGATAAGGGATAAGTGACTTGCCCAGGAGGCTGCAGGAAGTGTCTGAGGTCAGATTTGAAACCAAGACTCTCTCATCTCCAGGCCTGGCTCTCTAGCTACTCCTCATCCTTTATTTTAAAGGAGGATTAATGATATCACAGGGTGATGTTTTGGCTTATGCATGAATTAGACTTAAGTGAGTCAAAGTTGCTCATCATATTGAATTTGAAATACATAGAAAATATCTAATTCAAAAATTCTTCCTTTGGGGAGCCAGGTCTTTGTAAGTGCCCAAAGACAACAGGAACACGAAAGAAAGAGGTCTAAAATGGAGGGAAGTCAGTTATGGAAAGGAAAGGCATTCTATAGGGTCCTGTGGAAAGGGCAGGCAGATCTCTCTTGGGTTATGGGAGGAATAGGACTGAGATGGATGGAAATGAAAGGATTATATGATCGAGACTTTTATGTGACAGGCACATTAATGAGGACATAGAATTCCAGAATTTTAGAGTTGGAAGGTACCTGAGCAGCCATCTAATCCAATTGATACCTGAAAAATATTCCCTAATGATGTGCCCCACTCATCTACCTTTGATGTGTACCTTTCACCCAAGTCTCAGTTGTGGCTCTAAGAAGCGGTAGCATGCACTGCAGCCAAAACCCTCTAAAAGCATGTTGGCAGAGATAGGCTAAACTAGGTTAGGAGTAACCAACAGATTGCATTATGTAGCGGTGAGTTACATAAAAAAAAAAAAAAAAAAAAAAAAAAAAAAAAGCTTGTGGCAATATCTCTGATGGAATAGGTGGATGAAAACAATTTGTTCCAACAGTCATGAAAGCAGCTAAAGCAGGGACTGTGGAATGTTTAGAACCTGGTCAGACCTTGAAGACACCAAGGTCATCTAGTGCATCCTGGTCCATTGCCAGTTGTTCTGATTTTTGCCTTGCCACTGGATTTCGATGACTCTAGAAGAAGGTGAGATTAAGGATTTTTTTTGCAACTCTGACTTACTGAAATCCAATTCATGTGCAAGACAAGATGTCACCCATCATGATGTCATTGCTCTTCTTTAAAAAGGATGAACAACAACTTCCCAAGATCTGTTTGGATCCTTGTTCTTTCATCTAGTGAATTGTAAACTCAGAATGAGTCAACAGTGTGATGTGGCAGTAAAAAAAAAAAAAGCTGCATAATATGAAATTTGATTATTTTAAAAGAAGCAGAGCTTCCAGGCATGGGGAGGGGATAGTTTCACTAAACTCTACCCTTATCAGACTTTAACTAGAGTGTTGTTTTCAGTCCTAAGTGCCGTAGTTTGAAGATGCCAATAAGCTGGAGACTGTCCAGAGGAGGACAACGAGGATTATGATTTTGAAGACTGGTTGAAGAAACTGTAGATATGTAGACTGGAAAGAGAGAAGACTCAAGCAGAGGGATTCAGGGGAGCTGTTGTCATGAATTTCAAAGGCTATCATGTGAAAAAGGCATTAGACTTGTTTTATTTGGCTCCAGAGAGCAGAGCTAGGAACAAAGAACAGAAGTTTCCTAATGATTAAAACTGTCCAAAAGTGGAAATGGGCATCTTTGAGAAGTGATGGGTCTTCTTTATAGGTCTGTAAGCAGAGACTGGTCAGCCACTTCGTGGGTATGTTATGGGGGGATTCCTTTTGTATATGGGTAGCTCTAGACAGCTGCTGAGGATCCTAGCAACTCTTAAAGTCTGTGGCTCTGATTCTGTGATTTGGTGTGTTTCTTAGCTATGGGGTCTATAACTAACCTATGTGACCTTGTACAGATCACTTACATTTTCTGGGTCTCAGTTTCTTCACCTGTAAAATGAAGGGATTGCATTTCCATTCAGAGTCCTTTCTTAGAACTAAATTGATGACTTTATGACCCTTTGACTTCTATAAGTAGAGAAAAGAAAAGATATTCATTCTCTCAGAAATGATTAACCAGAGTAAAAAGACTATTAAAATGAAATCCTCTTCAAGAAATGACTCTATGTAATGAAAATCTCTGTGTCCCGTATAGAAGTCATTCTCTCTGAGGGAAAAAAAAATTCTCTGTTCTGTGTGTCCATAGTGGTACCTGCAACTGTAGACGTATCTCTGAATACATCTGCAGCCATAGCTAGAAACCATTTGCAGACTCCCAGAAGTGCCCACTCTCAGCCTAGACATCAAAGACTAGACAAAAGTGCTAATCTGGACTATAAGAATGTTACTTGGTGACCATGAAATAATGTTATCCACATGGTTTGGTCTCTACCTCTCTTCTGATGCATTCTGAGCTATGAAGATATCTAAGAATTGTAGCCTTCAATAGAATATAATTTCCTTGAGGGGAGGAACTGTTTCATTTTTGTATTTATGTTTCAAGCCCAGTGTCTGGTGCACCATGAAGATAGATTAGACAGACGATTCTTAAAGTTCGATCTTCAAAATTCTGTGATTTTTTTGTTAATTAACCCGAAGTTACTAGTAAACTTGATGAATCATTTTGGCACAAAAAGCAGCCTGAGCAGGAAGGAGAATTTTGCATTGTTACCCAGAAGCGGGCACAGGACTAGGTTGCACCAGTTCTGATTGTATCCAGACCAAAAAGTAGACCCAAAGCATCAGAAAAGGGAACAAGAATTGCTCAGGGATTTGGGCAGGGGGGAAAAACCAGGCACTAGAATTCAGCATCCTCCCACATTTTATCGTTTCTCTTTGGGGAGGCTTGTACTTTTGCACCTGTTTTGAGCTAACGTTGCAGTTCCTTCCTTTGTGGGTGCCTTTTCCTAGATTTTATCTTTTCCTTTGGCTTTTGGTTAATGAAAATAAAAACCTGCCTTTAAATAGTGCTTTTCTTCCCTCAAGGGCTTTGATAAGTTGATTACCTATGAGCATAGCTAGTGCAAATATGAGCTTAATTTTATAGATGAGAAAAGTGAAGCTTAGAGATGTTAAGTGACTTGTCTATAACTTAGCTTATAAGGATTGGTTGGACATAAGATTTGAAGACAGGTTTGCTCACCCTAAGTCTAGTGCCCTCCCCCCATCTACTCCTCTAAAGGGGAAAGGGAATAAATACATATTTTAACCTAGCCTAGCCTATCTTATCTTATCTTTATCTTATCTTATCTTATCTTAATCATGTACAGAGTCGGACACTGTGCTGAGTGCCTTATAAATATTATCTCATTTGATCCTCCCTATTAGTATCCTCATTTTGCTGTTCAGGGAAATGAGACAAGCAGAGGTTAAATGACATGCCCAGAGTCATACAGCTAGAAAAGTGTCTGAAGCTAGATTTTAACTCATCTTCAAGTCTCTTGGCTTACATGGTAAGCATTTAACAAATGTTTATTGACTTGGTTTAACTGATTCCTTTGCAAGGGAAGCTGAATTCATATACTTCCTAACACTAATTCACACAGCCCACTGGTAGAGAGAAAACATGCAGTTAGCTGGAGGGAGATAAGTAGGGAGACTGAGGAAGAAGAGGGGTAGAGAAGTCTGAATGCTACACGGGAGAAAAAGGGAGAATGATAGACTTTTACTGGATAACAGAAGAAGCAAGCCTTAGATCACAGTCAGTTATCAGAGATGTTAGATGGGAAGGATTCTTCATACAAACAAGGGCCTGTGGCTGCTGCTGCTATCCACAAAACAGGCTGGAATAGATGGACTCCTCACCAATCCTTAAATGTTGAGGTAGGGAGAGAAGATGGGAGAATAGACCTAAAATGCATACATACCTCTACCCCAAATAAGTAGGGAAGGAAAGAGAGGTTATGCTTGAAGAAAGTTTCCCTTATAAGATAGGATAGAGCAATGAATATGTTTCTGGAGTACTGATGATAATCCACTCTACAGAAAAAATAATTGTGGGTACATTAAAACTGCTTATAAGGCAAAGGGAGGAAGGGGAACAGGCAGTGGTAAAAAATGAAGTCAATAAAGTCTGTTCAGCAGGGAATTAAGTCTAAAAAGAAGCTTTTTAGGATGACAGTATAGAATTGTCCCCATAGAGAATGAGAATCAGAGGACTGGGAAACAAAGAAGGATTGAAAGAAAACTCAGTGATGTGGCCAACAAAGGCTTGTGTTCTTAAGTTTTCAGCAAGTAGATTAAGCATATTTTAGCTAGAGATTTGGCAGCAAGTTGAAGTGGCCTCAAATGAAGAAAGAAAGCACAGTTTTTACTGTAACAAACACATTTCTTCCTTTCTTTCTCTCTCTTTCTTTCTCTCTCTTTCTCTTTCTTTCTCTCTCTCTCTCTTTCTTTCTCTCTTTCTCTTTCTTTCTCTTTCTCTCTCTTTCTATTTCTTTCTTTCTTTCTTTCTTTCTCTTTCTCTTTTTCCTCTCTTTCTTCCTCTTTTTTCTTTCACTTTCTCTCTTTTTTATTTCTTTCTTTCACTATCTTTTTCTCTCTCTTTTTTCTTTCTTTCATACTTTCACTCTTTTCTTTCTTTCACTGTCTCTCATTCTTTCTCTCTCTTTTTCTTTCATTCACTCTTTTTCTTCCTTCCTTCCTTCCTTCCTTCCTTTCTCTCTTTCTCTCTCTCTCTTTCTTTCTTTCTCTCTTTCTTTCTTTTTCTTTTTTCTTTCTTTCTTTCTTTCTTTCTTTCTTTCTCTCTCTCTCTTTCTTTCTT